>NW_019211455.1:25105718-25153105 GCF_002443255.2 Varroa destructor | reverse complement strand
ATATCTAGAATATGCACTATTCTAGTTTGCTATATCTAAAGACACTACAACACTCGTGTATGTGTCGATGATCCGAGGAGGCCAGTGCTTGAGGTGGAAGCAAGAAAAAGCCTCCATTCAGATTCGCTCACGTCTCGTTTTAGCCCTTGTTAGATCAGAGTCTGACAATATGTACACACTAATAATATTGAAAGAATAATTGCAAGTGGTTTTAAGTGTATTTATGTGGTTGGAGCTATGCGAGTGTATAGGGGGCTGAACTAGGAGGACTCGTTTGCTCACAGCGAATAGGTAGCCTATAAGCACTAGACGAGTAAACAGTAGTTGCTCGATTGGCGTAATTTTTGCACCATTTTTTTTTTATCACTATAGCAACATTTAGATAAACAGTAACAGTAAAAGATCGTTTTCAAATGGTCGTAATCGTTTATAGGTTGGTCGATCCGACGCGTTTCGTTTCCAAATCAGTTTGTTCGTTTTATAGGTCTCATATGGTAGTGTTTCGTATGCTATTTTCATTATGGTATGTTTGCTATAGCTGATTGACTCCTTAGATTCTTCTGATGGTAGTTTCACTTATATATGCGAAATGTAACAACATCCTGTTATTTTGTTGTCGGATAGGAGCCTCTTGTTACCATCCTCGAATATACTGTACCGTTACCGTATCGTTACTCACATATATACATATACTATGTCCTAACAACGATGCGAGTATCAAGCCCTGCTGGAGATAGTTAGCTTTCTTTCTTAAGGAGAAGAAATTTTCTCTAGAGACTATACGGACGTAGAGCGGCCCGATTTCTTTTCTAATCAGCTGTCGATCCAGCGCGATATATTGCCGTACCGAGACAACAGTTCGACCACTTGTTACCACGTTAGTTTGCCAAAAAGTGCCTCAGCCTAGTGCACCACAGCGCTCTGACCCTCATCTGTGTTTTCTGCTGTTGTAATAAATATTATAGTATAGAAACGCGTTAGGTGAGTGGTGGGAAATCCTCTAGCCACAGTCAGTCAAGCAATCTCTCTCTCTCTCTCTCTCTCTCTCTCTTCCTCCCTCTTAATTAGCTAGAATCACCTTATAGATGTACAAACCATATGTTTAAGCAATGTACTTTTCTCCTTTACCGGTAACGGCTCTCTGATTCAAACTTACATCGACGTAAGTCCATTAACATTATGATATTATCAGTGGTCAACAAACTCAGCTTAAGTAACTTAGCAATTGCCACTGCTTGTATCACGAACGATACCTAGCTGGTGCGGCAAAACAGTGTCCCCGCAAATTTTTCAGTCGTATTTCGTCTCTTCTCATGTACTTTGTATATGGAGAATCTGAAGATGTAGGATTGATTTTCTTCGAAGATCTTTTGGAAACAATGCCTCTATAAACAGGTATCTAATAGAGTATTGTTTAGCTGTTAGGTCACAGGTAGGAAGGAGCTAGCGGCGCTATTACAGGTTATTGCCAATGCAACAAATCCTCAATTTGAGGGGGAAAATCGGTTAGAAACAAGGTGAATAGCGTGCTACCTGACGTCACGGCAGCAACCCTCGTTATCATTCACTTTGCCAGTCCAAGTTGAACCAAATTACAACTTATTTACGTCATTTCGGATAAAATTAAACTGTTCAAAACAGGGGTTATATTTTGCCTTTCGTTGCAGTGTGGCTGTAATTCGCTACACAGTAGGCCAGCGTATGTGTAGCAATGAGAAGCCGACGTTCCTACACTATCGTGCGTGTAGAAAACATACATTATGTTGTATTGAATGCTATACTGAGTCGTACATGTCTCGGAATCTTTTCGTACATCGCACCTTCGACTCATTAGACTTATCAATAACGTGCACTTAATCGAAAAATGCTCTGATCTCTTACTTGACTGTTGTATATCGTGTTTTTGAGGCTCCCCATACCAGTCTTTAAGGTATTTCTTGCAGTCTTCATTGTCGTATCATTATGCCAGTACAGGCCCGTCTCAGAAGAAGGCTAAAGAAGGGCTATGTATTAGTTAAGGAATTTCATTGTCGTATTATTTATAATGGCGATTTTTAAAACGAACATTGTTTCTCTCCTCCTTGACTATAAATGTAAAATTAATATTTTTCTTCCGTCATGAACTTTCCTGGTCCAGGTTTGTCTTGTTTAGCTACGTGCGTATTTTCAAACTATGTCTTCCTAGGCGTCATTCGCCACAAGGAAAATAGGCAAACCCATAAGGCGAATCACAACGTGTTTATGAAGCTTCTAAAGATGTATATATTTGTTTTTATTACCCCCGCTCCCTCTCTCTCCCTCCTCGCCTCCCTACATATATATATATACATACACATTCATCTCATCAGTATTATGCTTACTACTATTATTATCGCTCATCTAGCCGGTCTGCCTTTTTTTTTTGGAAAATATTACACGAGCAGCGCGCGTGATGGTGGTGATCTATTAGTTGGTTTCTTCCATTTTCCTAGTCTTATTTAGTGTCATTATTTTGCGGTTCTTCGTTTTTCTTGATAAGTTCAGCATAGGGTTCTTTGAATATTCGTCCTGCGACTTGGGTATCGCTTTAGAATGACGACACGTTTTCTTATTCCGTAATCGTATTTGCCACTGCCGCTGTTTACTGCCGGTGTTGCTTCCTCGATATTTTTGCAACTTTTGTCTCTCCTTTTGTTTGTTTATAATACATCATTACTTCAAAAAGTAGATATTTCGCGGCATAGATGATAATTCGCGCATCGCTTCTTGCTTCCGACTCCTGATCTGGCTTTGCTTGTAAATTTGACTCGTCGTTGTATAGCGCATTTTATCCTTACCTGTGTTCGTTAAGAGCCAGTCTTGCGTTCTTCCTGGACCAAGGAGACAGGCAATTCTTTTTCTACTTCTTTAAGTTTTTCGAGTATCAATATGTGCCGTGGTGTGTACCAGAAGCGCCATATATCTCTGCGATCTATTCCATTCCTCTGTCCCTCCCTACTTTGTTCATCTTATTCGCTATGTTTCTTTCCGCAGATCCGCCTCAGTGTTCCTTTTCCTCTTACCTTGTCTAAAGCTAGTCGAGATAGTTAGTAAAACTGGTCTGTTTCATTCTCTCGGAAACTACACTTAATCAGAAACTCTACATACACATTGGACGCGTTCCACACCCGTCGCTCAGAAGTGGTTTAAGAGACACATAATTTGCTTCAACGAAACCTCAGCCCTCCCCTCTGTTTCGTACGTCTCGATTTTTCCTATTGCAGTTATAGGTGTAGTAGTTGGTCTGCCTATTTTCTTTAGATTCCTTCATCCTTTGTATAGGCTATCTCGGTTCTGTGTTGAATGGCTGGTTACTGCCGTTGGTATCGTCGGTATATCTAGGTATATAATTGTTTATGTATTTGTCTATAAGTAATGTATCTACCATGTTGAATTTCTGATATCTCGAATCTTTCAGATCAGGCGATTGATTTATGGCGCTCTAGTTGTGTCAAGCTCGTTCCAGCCGTCTGTGCTCTTAGGTTATCGATTAACGTCGTATACAGCTTACTTTGCTTTCTGCTGAAATACAATGATGGCTTTGACGTAACAGGCGGCGAAATTCAGCTTATCGTCGATAACCCTACAAATAAATGAATGGCTTACACTGGACCTCTTAACTGGAACGAGCCTCGTCTTGTTTTCGATAATATCTGGCGTTCATAATCTTTCGTTCATTCGATTCAAGAAGCCATCTTTTTCTTTTTTGTTTTCGTTTTAGCCTTCCCTACTCCGCTTTTTAAATCTCTTGCAGGTACTTGAGGGGCACAGGCAGCGCTCGGTCGCTTATCCCAGTCCGTACGAGAATACGGCCCCCTTCCAATTCTTCGCCCACTTGAATTACAATCTGCAATACAGAAATAATACGAATGAGAGAACTCTGTAGTACACTAATGCGGTGGGGGATGCTAATATGCTCTAGGAATTTTTATTTGGACTACTTCGTTTAATGGCTTCGAAGGGCCACGTCCGTTAATAATAAATCGTATTAAGGAACAAGAATAAAAACGGTCGTCATTATTATATTATAAAAATAAAGGACAGTAAATATATATTCACTAACCATAACAATACGATAGCAAATTTAAAAAGTGTCTGCATCTGTTTGCAAAGAAGTGGCGACCTTTAATGCTTCACGCGTCGCATCACCAATTCCGTTTCTTGGATAGGTGACCGTTGATTCTCTTGTAAAATCAGTATGAGGTAGGTAGGTAGGTAGGTAGGTAGATGATATTTATCATGCAATCAATTGCACAGAACTTATGGCAGTTGTTCTCAGCAGCGAAAGTTACTATATATCCGGTCAGTCAGAGTTTTTGTTAGTTGGACATTGAATGCTGTTCAAAGAAACCCAGGAGCACAACGACATTTTTAGCAATACATTCTTAACAGAACGTTAAATGCGTTAACCTGAACGCTGCAAGGCCTGTTATGAAAAAATTTTATAAAAAAACTTAATATTGTTTCGTCACACTCGAAATAGATGAAATATGTAAGGCCTTTTTCAAAATTTGGCCTTATCATTTCGCTCAGAGGTAAGTTATCAAGCCAGATATTAATAATCGTTTTTAATTTTTGAAAAGCTTTGTCTCGACCGTCGACGCGTGTGCATCAGTCCCATTGGGCTCGTGTGCACATAATTAGCCCAATTTTACTTTGAGAAAAAGCTGTCAAAGCTTAATCGAGGTCCCCGCCGCTGCTCTCCACAACACTCGACTTTAACAATGTAATTAGAGCAGAAGCAAAAGAAAAACACAGTTCCGTAGTTTGAGTACAGCGCGAGCAAGGTTCATACCAGCAAAATGTTGATGCCTTTGCAAATAGCATACGGACGGCGGGTACTGTACTGAAGGGTTTGTTTAGAGGAGTATATTTTTTTACATATGTGCTTAAAGCCTCGTAAGAAGGTCAATTAGGCATTAGGTAAGAGAAAAAAGATACTATACACTTGAACAACCTTCACGCGCAACCCATCCAGTGGACGGGGATAGAGCTAAAAGTGGGTCGGCTTGAATTTCACTCTTCAAATTAAAATCTGATTAGCCTTACGTGTCAATACGGAACCTACTCTATTTGTAGCTTGCTTGAACAATAGGCGCATTTAAGACACACGTAAAAATGTAGAATCAGAGCCGTTACAATGAAATGTATCGACAGATGCCATACATTTCATTGTAAAATAATATCGATAAAGGAACCTCTATGTGAAGGACCAAAGTAAAATGCCACAAACTAGGGAAACAGGGCGACAGCAAATAATCGTGTTCGTTCATTTATCAGGTCGTGCCTTCAAGCGAATCGGACAACTAATTCTGTAGATCGAGGCACGGCTTTGACTTATTAAAATTCAATTTTACAATTTGAGCCAGATTAGGATTAACCATGCCCTCAGCTGGCAAATGCAAATCAACCTTCAAGGTCGCTGCTTCATTTTTCAGCCGTGACCTATTGAGAACCACGAATACCTTGTGAAATGTTAGGGTAGGCTTATTAGTTGAAAGTGACAAACAAAGTCATCATTATCCGCTGTGCACTAAATGAGAAAAATCTTTTAGGAGCGATTACCTTGCATATCATAACTCCTCAGCTCAAAATGGAATCGAGATTATATATTGTCCCCTAAATTTCGTCAACTGAAAATTTAACACAGAATCGTGAGCTCAGATAATTAAACAATTAATATGCGCACTTCGTTCTTCTTACTAGTCCTGTTGAAATCTGTTACGTATTCATGTCTCTTCTGAAACACGAATGATAGCAGTTTAACAAAACATCGCCGGCAAAAACAATGAATGTATTCATTTTTTCAACATCGAAGAGGATAAACGCACACCGACTATTACGAATCATAAGCAGATGCTGTTTTTTTTTTTTTTATTTATATGGAAGACTGCTCAGAAACCCCCTGAAAGCGTCCACCTTTATATAAGCCAGACTTTAGACTGAACTATGAAAAATGTCGGTTCAAGACATAGTGGCGAATAAACAAAATAGACAAATTATTCCAGAACGTCATGTTCGACTTGTTGGCATTACAAACAAATGTTGCTGCCTTAAGGCCTGCAATAAGGGGCAAGACAAATAGATGCACCTGATCCCTCACGAGTTTGGCAGAAGATCCTCCTGGGCCTCCAGGGTTGTCAGGTCCTCCAAGGCCAGGTTGCTCAGCCACCTGAATGGGGTGCACAACTTGCAGCGCACGTTCGCCGGGATGCAGTTTTGCGACGTACTTTGAAGGGAAAAATCCCACTTTGCCCATGCACTTTCCCTGCCACCAGTCTGGATCTGACGTGTCGATTACAGTCACCGTATCGCCCGGCCTGGAAACGAAAACACGTAGAACAGCGGTACAGTCATATAGATATGTACGCAGAGATCGATATGTTTAAATTATCGTGACGAAATCACAGCTCTATAGATTTCCGTTTGTAGTTTATAGTAGATGGACACATTCTAAAGTAAAGACACATTCTAAATTCTAAGATGGACAAAAAGCATCGTGAGATTGCTTATGGCATTAAATGTTTGTGGTTACGAGTATAACGACAACAAACAAAACGAAGCTCGTGTGTATGTATGCGTTTTTTTTGGCGTCGTATCTAAAACTACAGTTCAACGTACTTCTGCTGCGCCTCTTATTGACTAACATCCGTGTCATGCTAAATATCATTCTTTAATCTCGCTGTTGCTTTACTCCTATTTCATATATTTCTGTTTTTTAATTTAATGAACAAAATGAACATAGGAACGTTTGCTCCCCGACTATGACAAGTTTAGCATCGATCTATCGGGCGTCCTTTATTTATATGTAATTAAACGGTATTTGCATAATTCCTGCACTATGGCAAGTGTGCGGAAGCAACAAGAGTTCTTAAATAAAACTCGGCCATACAAAAATGGCAGAAACCAAAAATTATTCTGGTTACTTTCTGTAATTTGTTTTGAAGTTGCAGGTGTAGTAATGCTCATAACGGATGTAAATGCAGGTGAATGGCTCCTTTAGCGAGGTATGAGTGTTTACAAACAGATTTATCGTTAGTACGAAACCCCACTTCGTACGTGAATGGTGCAATTGGGTCACTTCATTTAAGCATCGTGTGACCACTCTGAAAGACGACCCATCCACTTCTTGGCCTTCTTAAATTTTGTGTACAGTGGCCTCTGGGGACGATTCAGATCAGTAATCTCACAGTATCAAACTAGGGCAGGAAGCTAAAATGCTCAATCGAACTCCGAAATTGCGCAGCGTTTGATCAAAATAAATGATTTAATTTTAACAGTTGAATGAGCTGACCATTTTAACTATATTGAAATAATAGGCAATCTACTTTAAAAACGTCTTCATGCGCCACTAACATATACTTGGTTCTATTTTAAAAAAGCCACGGCAACTTACGCGCCGCACTTGAGTTTATGCGCCGCTAGGCTCAACAGGTCTTCGGTCAATAAACAATATTGTCCTTATATCAGGCACTTACGAACGATTTTAGTTACACGTTCTCGTTCCTCGTTATGAAACTTCGACATATTCAAACTGTTCTCTATTGGTCGACTTTTTAATCATTCCATCCCACCGTCAGCGTTTGTTCTTCGCTTTTCTTCTATCGTTCATCGAAGCCATCTGCCTAATAAATGTTGATCCGTACGCGAATGTTTTGTCTTCGATTCTTCACAAGACGCTGCTAATGCCGCGCGGTATATTGAGCCTTTTAATGCTTACCGGACCCGGAGTCCAAGATGCTATGAAGTTCACTTAAATGCGTAGGTTGTAATGTCTTTCTTTCTTAACGTCCGCTCTTTTCGAAATTAGTTCCGACGCGCTTCGCGAACGGGATGTATCGCAGCTGGGCGTAACTTGCCCTCTTCTCTCAAAATATTTCAACTAGAAGAGGAGAAAATAGCTGGCCTATAATAGAGACTAGCGATGGGCGGGTACCAACAGAAGCAGCGGGAGCGCCGACGATACATGGAAAGTAGGAGGAACGCCGGGCATAGGAAATCGATGCAATCCATGTGTAAGAAAGGCAGAAGTCATGATGAGGTTGGTTTTGATGTAAAAGCACGCAGTTCTGCGCTCACCAATGCTGTGTGCCGCTGTCGCTGTTACGAAAAGCGTGGATGTATCGTGTATGGGTGGGCAGCTCGCACTGTTACCCTATACGTGTTGTGTGCAGCGCGTATAAAAAAACATCGTATATACTTACTTGAGGTCAAGTTCGTCCGTCTGTCGACTTCGAAAGCCGTAAAGAACGACGTATATATTTGTCGGTAGTAATCGGTGGGCCTTCTGAAATAATGCAGACATCGAATGAGAAAGGAAGAAACAGGACACGAAATGGACGAGGTCAAATGTACCTGTGGGTACTGTTAGTATACCATTTAGTTTTTTATGGGTTGGGTCAAACGGAAAGTTTACTCTGAAGCGCAGCCTTTTTTGTAGGTGTACTAAGAAACAGAAGCAAATGAAACAGAACATCTACAGCGGCATGTTACATCAAAATATTCATGATTACTTACGAATCAAATCCAATGCCACTCTGGACTAAATTTAAAAGAAAAATGGAAAATCCTACTTTCGACAGAAAGCGCACATTCGATGAACTCCTTATAGAGTAAAAAAACCTTTATTTCATTTCGAAAAATAATCTAGGATGGAGCTGAATTAAAATTCATAAACAGACTCGAAGGACAATGTTTATATGTATATGCATAGACACACTATCAAAGTTTCTCTTTACTGTCAACATTAAGTGCTAAGTCTACAGTTTACAGATCGGTACATCTGGAAAAGTCTACAATGGCTATTTCATTGTGCATTTAATGAGTGCTAATTGGCTGTAGTGATAGCTGGGTGGTAACCATAGTTTAAGGAAGGACGTCGGTGTACCTGTCGTGATCGACACGCCCTTTTGAGATCCTCATGGGTGATATGGTGAAAAACAGATATGGTACTTAGATCAGCGATAGGAAGTGGAATCGAAGCTCATTTTTGGAGCGCTCGCCTTGGAGTTCAAAGACAGGGGATACGAACAATGTCATTTAACTCAACACAGGTTGAAATGGAAACTCCTACCCTTACATTGTTTCGGCTATAATATATACGGAAATGTATATAGATAAAATGTTAATCCTTATAAAAAGGATATATTTATTGACACAATAACTGAAACTAACTATTTTTCTTTGATAACTGATGAAGCTTGTTCATTGCGTGACACGAGGCAGGCTTATCTGCTTTAGGTATTAATGAGATTACAGAAACAAGCGGGCTACTGCAAGCAGTAGCTATGATGATGAACAAGGTGTGTCACCAACTGGGTAGTAAGGAAGACGGCAGCATTGGTATCAGCCTAGAAAGCTAGAAGCTAGGTATTTGGCTTTGTAAAGATGGAGATCTATATCACTATAAACAAGACCTTTGGTTGGCTCATCAACCTGTCTCGTAACACAGGGCTTGCTGCCCCTGTAAGCTCAGTTGAGCTCTAGCGTGGAGCGCTGTCATCGTCGTCGTCGTCGTCGTCGTCGTCAATGTCGAAGACGTCTTGAGTTACTGGAGTTGCTGCTTCTGGAGAAATCCAGGATATGATGATCCTTGATCCGTAGTGCGTTTCCAGTAAGAGCAAGACAGCATCAAAGCCACCTGATGGGATAAGCTCTACCGTCGACGAGGTTCACAATAGCATTAGGTTAACGCAGAAGAGGGCGCCACGAGGCTGTTTTCGGGGTAGCCAAAAAGCGGTAAGAAATAAGAAGCTGGTGCTGACGTATCGCAGAATAACAGTCGCCAAGTACTAATAATAGAAGAAAGGTTTATAAAGAGAGTAATAGTATTACGCACTGAAGCTGCTAAAATCCCCTTGCGCTTTTTCCTTTAATGTTTTCTACGTATCGATAAATACATGTGCATTTAGAAGGAAACATCTACAGAGGCTTATCTTTTTTGCCAGCCTGATCCATAACTTTCGACTCCTGAGATTTTTAAGCCGCTGCTACGGTAGTCATGACGTGCGCACCTTACATATCTTAGCCACGCCTCATCTGCACGTGTTCCTCCGGAATTGTTGGCATATTGATAGTATCTTTTCTTGTCCTAAAACACACCTCGTTATTTCTCATTAAGCTACCAACAACCTCATGTCTTAGGTTCGGTTCCTCAGGTTTCGTAAACAGGTTTATATTCTAAGTATCATTGGCATCTGCACTGTCAGTGGGTTTCAAGTCATCGTCTTGCTTTTACATTTCTCCATTCCATACCCCCTTTAAAGAGGACCACACTTGAACTGCCTTTTTATATAAGCCTTGCCACCGCTCCACCTATGACCGGGAGACGAACGCTTTTTTATCGCATTTCATAGTCACATAGTCCTTCATTATACAATACAACGTTATATTTTTGCATTATTCCTTAGAATTTGTGGTTTAGTCGACAGTGGGTCTCTGGTAGGACAGCTCGCGCGAATTTTTTCGTATATATATATATATACATGTGGCACGTTAATTTTGCATTGTATTTTTCTGGGCGACTAGCAAATACGTTGTGCGCATTGGGCTTCAGGTAGTGATGCTCGTCTTGCTGGTGTGAAATTTGCGTTTACAAGAAAGGCGGCCATCATTTCTACAGGAACGAATCGAAATTAATACTGTGGTGCTTCCTACTAATTGGTACTTCTTTCAAGGTTGGCTGAAAGACGCTTGGAGATTTTCTAATTTCAGACAGTCAGTACCTTTGCTACGGGGCGACGACGGCAGTATCTTTTATAGCATTATCACAGCTGTGTGGTGATGTCGATGAGACTAAAAAATAGTTTAGTCAAAAGCGGTATTGACCGATTAGGACTGAACCTACCGAGCACTTAAGCTCATGTAGCGCCTTAATGAATTGTCGATTAGAGATTTCAGGACCAATCTGTGCAACCTTTATGTGCATTATGAGCATATATGTGCCATATGACCGTGCATTTATGTACCATAAGAATAGAAATTCATGAACAAGACTAAATATGAACTATATATATATATATACATGAGACGAAAGGTGATGATGCCGAAACTTACAATGCTATTAAGCTGTAGTAAATGTAAGCGGAAAACAACGTTTCTATTATTAAAATATAAATAAAAAAATTAATATATTTAGAGAATTCAATTTTGCAGAGATAAAGTGACCCACCGTTAGGTGTTGCAGACAACCTCAACTGCTTCTGTAGCGGAATCAGGTCTAATATGTTTGTTTTTCTGAAGAAACACCTTATGCGAGGAACAGAGTCGTCTGAGTTCCTTGAAGAAACTCTGGATAATGAGAATGATGCAAGTGTCGCATGATCAACTGTATCTACTTATAACACAACTAGTATATCTTTGTCAGACGGTTTATCAGGATCATGAGCTACGAATAGCAACGATAAATCCGTTTATCTGGTATTGCTGGCTTACCGTCTTATAATATGCTGGCGCTAATATAAGCGCGCTATGCTTTTGCTATTATACAGCTTTACTCGACGGAGCAGACGTTAGCTTATTGTGTGACCTTGTTTTTGCCTTCTCTCGCTCTGGCTTTCTTTGATATTGCAGCACTAGTGTCGTTCGCGTGACGTCGGTATGTACGATACATGTAAGTGATCGGATCTGATCCTTTTCGTAATTGTTTTGGGTTCGCACTTATTGTCTAATGATATAATGTTTTGCAAGATTACGAACCAATACCAACAGGTATCGAGTTATAGATATCGTTCTCGTGGGTCCTTTTCGAAGACCTCGCAAAGGAAACGAGCATTTTATAGATCGAGTGGTTTCAGGGTCGACTCGACTGATCCGATGGGCTTTATAGATCAAATCCTGCAACTATAAAATGACGCCAGCCATGCTTCTCGTTCGTTGGGAATATTTTGATATAGCACGCTGGCCAATGATGTTAAGACGAATAAAACCAAGGCCTATACAGGGAAAAAGATGGCGCAGACAAATGAAAATGTTTTCGTTGGTCCTTTACGTCGAGGTATATAAAAATCAAAATACAAAAAAAAAGCTGTTAGGGTTTAGGTGTAGAATAGAACGAAAAAGAGGTCACCGCCAAGCAAGTCTGGCCACTAATTGGGACTACTGTTGGCAACCAGAAGGGTAGATCTTAGGGTGATTTTATTGGAGAAACGCAGCGGCGAGGAAGGTTACTTTAGTTACGCCTTAACTTAAACTGAAGGTATTGGCTCAATGAGCTTTGTCTTAAATTTAGCCATTCGTTACGGCTGCCCACAAAATATTTTCTACAGCAAACGAGCCCAATACTCATCTCCTACGTACTAATTCTAAAGTACAGAAATACGCTCAACTAGATATAAGAAAAACTTTACTTACCGGTGACGGGCATGGTGAAGTGGATGCACTGCTGAGGGACTTCTCGTTGTCGTCGGGAAGATCCACGGAACTCATCCTAACCGTCTTCGCTGACAGAAATTGCCGCCGATTCGTCACTGGACTCTGAGGAGCTGTGCGCGCATGACGTTGGTAGCAGACCGCAGGAGGGCACAGGCATAAGGAAAGCCAACGTCAGTTGTGACTACTGCCTCTCTTTCTGACTTCTCGATTCGACCAGAGATTCGGTCGGATAGCTGAAGGCACGCATGGCGTATGCTGCTCAGCCGTGAGGGTTCGGCACCATTAATAATATATTTATGCGTTTCTTTTTTTAGCTATTGAGTTTACTTGGTGTTTACTTTATGTCTTGTACACAACTATAGTATATTCGTACATGACGTAATAGGAAAACGTCATTTTGTGATAGCTCAGCTCTGGCAGTATTCGCAAAAAGCTTTCAAGCACCAGTTGCAGAAACAAGTTTCAACCTTTTGTATCGTAGCTTCAATCTCAGTAGGAAATTATTATTACTAGGAATCTATTATGTGGCGCTTTCACTATCTCATGCACTGCGGCTTCACACATAGCGATTCTTTTGCTATTTATCTTGCGCATTAGAATAGCTCTTGAGGCTTGTTTTGATAAAATTTATTAAAGGTTTTTAACAACTATATTTTAAAAGTAAATTATACGTCACCTGAATATGAATAGCACTTTCTAGCGACGACAGTAAAATAGGGAAAGAGCAAAGTTTGTACCGTCACTGAAATGAATATCGCTCATGGACCCTGCTTTTCCCTCAAACATTCCTGCCAATGCCGGTTATCCAAATCTACGGCTCCAAAACCGGCTACGATCACGTTATTAGCAGATTTTATCGCAGTGTTTCATTATTTGTGGGTCGAGCTATACCAGAACCCATGGCTGTTCATTTTCGTTGTTCTGACTTGACTTGTGTTTTTTTTTTTTTTTTTTTTGTTTCATCCCTCTTCGACATTTCGCTTAGCATCACCTTCTTGGCCCCTTGATTCATCTTAGCAAAAGAAAAAACCAAGGCTCCCAATCAAAATGACAGCATCGCACAGGCGTATCCTTGTCATCTTCTCTATGTTTTTCGACTTGTGACGTATAGGCACACGGTTTTTTCTGATCATGTGACAGTGTCACTTTCATTCGACGCCATTGCAGTAATACAACAACGGCAGAGTTGTATTCTTGCCCGCATCTCTGCCCCATCCTAGCTGCTCTCCATTTCAGGCAATTGGTTTTGCGCGGTAAAATGTGTGTTCTCCAGATCCCGAAAGTTAAAGTTAATCCTCGCCAAAGTTGAATCTCCTCTAGATTTTAACCTTTGTCGTTTTTCGCCGGTTTCTCATTTCAATACCGCCTCTCAGCTATGTTCGACGCCGGCCTTGCAAAAGCATAGCCGCGTCAAGATTTGTCTCTCGGCTTGCCATGCACTACGAGGTATGTTTTTAGCTACAGATTTGAGGTCAAATCACTGCTTGTGATTTTAATACTGGAACGTCCGCTATCGCAATTCGCCAGCAGTGGCTATGTACCGAGCTCCGATCAGCACCTGATCTTGCTGTTGTTGCTACATTGAGAACGAGATGTAGATATCGTAGGTGTAGGTAGAAATGTTCGAATGCTTGCCACGTTTTACTTGTGGACAGAGTCTCACTTTACTTTTCCAATACCTAAGCCGCTGGTTTAGTTAAAAGAATAGCAGCGCATCGGCAGAACGAGGGCACGTTCTTTTCTATACGTGCGCGCCCAAATGTACTTATACCGATGTAACCACGTCCACGCACACGGTTCACTACAGAATGCCTATATACGTGTGCTACTGTTCACGAATGCGTGCTTTTCTGCGATGAGCTAACACGAACAGTTAAAGCTCATTGTGTGAATGAAGTCTGCTGTAAACATCTGGTTTGTGCGCATGTGTCGTAAGTTGAACAATGTGAATTTGACACAAGTTAGAAAATTAGAATTAGCCGACAGTTAGGTATTGGAAAAAGTAAAGGATTGCACGAAGTCGTAGATGTGACGGTAAATGACCTTTCGAATATATTCATGAGAACTAAGCTTACTCGAGTTCCACTATGTGGATATGGTCGTTTCCATCTGCGTGTGCGTATCTAGTACGGCACACCCTACACACTGTATTTTATGCAAAACCATGTAAAGTGCTTGAACGAATTAGTAGCTTCTCTTGGTTAGTGGCAAGTAATCGTTAATTTCGGTAATTGTTTGTAGAGATTACGTTGTTACGACACGGTGTCAGGGAAGCGAGCCGTGCGTCAAGCTACGTCCGATTGCAGGAAATCCGTACTACCTTGAACGCTGGAAACGAAGTCTTTACGATAGCAGATGGCCAAACAGAAAGGATTGCTACTGCTCTTAGCGGCGTTGTCGATGTGAGCGCTGTCTAACCCAGTGTTGTCGTCGGAGAGAAAATGCACGGTCAAAAGCGACCGTAAGCAGTCGCAACGACTGGCCTAAAACTTGTTGTCGTAGGGACTTACACTGGCTATGTGAGCCGCCGTGAGACGTTGGAGGCCCGTGGTGGCCTGGATGGCTGGGGTGTTGTTGTCTTCGGCGGTGCTGCGGATCTCCATTCGCGTCAGGTGAGTCCAACGAGAGGGACTTCATTCGAAGGTTCAGCCTTTTCCTCTGAGGACTATGGGGGGCTACGAACAAAAGAAAGACAGGAGCAACAGACAACATCGTGTCTGCTCGGTCAACAAGGCATCAATCAATGAGCCAGCCAATCAATCAATTGATCAACAAATCGGCAAGCAAGCCCAGCATTCAATTGTTAATAGCAAAAAGCTGCACACGGCTAAATCGCCACTTAGCGTAAGAATTGTACAAGCATCAGCTATGTAGATTAGATTCGCAGATTTCGATTATTAAGATGGTTATGGATGTAGGTACATAGGTAGTTAGCTGTTCGGATAGTGGAAAATTTACTATCACGGGTATAGGTTTAAAAATAGGTGACAAGCATATTTATACGTTTTGAGGCAACAAAACTATACAAATTCATTGTACATATAAATACCTATATTGAAAATGAATCTTGTCAGGACAAAACTACTGAGCTTGGGAACTGGACTAAAATAGGGCTGAGACCTTAAAGGGCACATGGCCTCCATACCATATTGAATCAAGTACCCGTTAAGCAAACGTCTATAAAACAACAAAAAAAAAGTCAGTGCTATAAGGTATATAATTTGTTTTCTGCTTCAATCGTATTTTTTAGGGTATGTGTTGTAGGCGGCTACATCCGAAAGTCTGACCTTAAACGGGATCCAACGACGGCATCGCAGCAAGGCTGATGGCCAAAACAGCTTTTATTCGTCTCCTGAATATCGATATTTAAAAACGCTTATAATGGAAACAACAGAAAGTAACCAAGCCTGCGCTGGAAAGCCACGTCATTGCTTCTAACGATCTTTCTAAAGCAAAGTACATAACATACAAGAGCCATGGAACATCGAACATGATACACTAATTACTGCTCGTATTATTGCACAGGGGCAAAGCGTCAACCCTAGCTAACTACCACAAAGCATCGAGCACCAGCAGCACAGACATTAAGAGGGCAATAGCAAAATAAGGCATGCAGAGAACCGGTCATGTTTGAAATTATTTCATCCATTGAATAACAACGTTTGAGATCGCAATAGTGAATCCAAGACGTATGTCGAAATGCTTTCAATTAGGCCTTCGTTACCTCCCACTGCAGTACTCTATAGCTCCTTTCAGTGGCGGAGTGAGATGAATGTAAACCTACCGACCATCTTCGATCGATACTGTCCTGCAAAGTCGTAGAACTCAGAAAAGTATATGGTACATTCGTCCTGAATCTTCGACACGGCTCTTGAGTATCTAAATATAATGGTCCGGAAGGACAGGACCAAGGCTCGTTATGACAGGGAGAACGCAGTTAGGGTCTGACAGGTAGGCCAGGAGCTTGTACTTTAGCAAAGCTCTTCCGAGTATTCATGTTAAGCATTAGGTGCTACCCGATTCTGGAAATAAGTCCAATAAGTGCCAGTGTTCGAGCAGCACTAGGCTTTTCTAAGTAGAACTAGCATTTCGTTAATTTCAGTAAAATTCATCTATTTCATAGAATCAATATAAGAATCGAGAACATTTCGAACATCGAGCTATTTCGACCTTAGCCACACCGCTTATAAATTTAGCCCAAGATTACTCTCGCACCCGAAAGAAGCATAAGTCTGCAATTATATCTGTTATACGTCCCATGACTAAGGGTAGTCCTTGTTTATTGTTAGACATACTCGTGAAAATGTCAGTATTATAGTTTCTACTGGACACGGACAAGAAGGTATTAAGTAGCTTTTTACTTGCGGAAAACTAATGGGGTGCAGCTTTTCCAAAAGCGTGTTCAGCATTTGATTAAGACAGATTCGAATATAGCATGATATGCATGAAGACGTCCCTAAAAGATAACACAAAACTAAGGGCCTATCCTAAGCGCTTTATGAAGCTGTAGGTGAACCTAGAAATTTTAGGCTTTAAAGGTGTTGTGTGTTCGGAAGAGCGCGGATACATTGTGTGATTATATTCTATTTTTTTTTGTAAAATTATGAATCATATTGAAGGTATGTGGAATGGATCTTTATGCAACGCATAGTGCGCTGAGAATGTTACATCCAGCACGTAACAGTCGGCGCTATCTACGTGTAATAAACGCGCAATCGTAGTAAGCAGTCGCGGTACTGTTATAAGTGAGTTCAGGGATGAGTGGCGGGACGAGCCCAGACAAACACTTAAGACACACCTATTCATTTACAAGACACGATGGTGGCACACGCATTAACGTGAAGCAGTGTTTGTGCAAAACTCTATCGATTCAGTGCAGTACGATGTACTCTAAGTAGGTATTACAGAATAGCAAATGAAGAGCTACAGAGATTCAGATATAGAGCATACGAAGACACAAAGACGAATCTATTAACGCAAAGAGATCGAGGGGAGAGACTAGAGCGACCAAAGTGACGTGACGGACACTTCGAGTAAAGGAAATTGAATGAAGCGAATGAGATATAAAGTGGATAAGTTAAAAACCTTAATGGCTAGTTGAGTATATTTACTATGTAGAAAAACGAGAAGGAACAAAGACAAACATATACAGAAACAGAGGTAAATTTGTGTAGAAGAGATAGAAGAGAGGAAAAACAAACATATACCGAAACAGAGCTAAAATGTGTAGAAGAGGTAGAAGACAGAAGAAACAAACATATAATATACGTTACATGAAGAAATACTGGAAAGACCATAATGCAGTACAGACGAGTAGTTAAAATGCTGCCTGAACGGAACAAGAATGAAGACTCAACGAAGAGCAATTGTAGAGACAGAGAAAGCAGCAATCGTTGTCTAGTACCTGAGACAATTTGGCGTCGTCGGTCGGCGAGGGCTATTGGAGAAGGAACAGACGTTGTTGTTCGCGGCCGCATCGCGCGTAAGCATCATCACGGGGAACAAAAAACAAAAAATATTAACTAACGATAATAACGCCAGTGAAAAAAGGTACGCTTATTTTTCCTTTCGTTTTTTTCGATTTGATGATAGCAAAAAGGTCAAAATGTCGGTTGCCATTTTACCGATTTCGTCCGCAGAAAAAATCTTTTTTTCAGATTCGAACTTAAGAAACAACAACTGCAAAATATCTTGTTGTCTAACTCAAAAAGTGATAAATGCACACATTATCCTAACTTAAAAGACTCGTGCATAGACTTGTTTTTTAATGGTCTCATAGTAATCAACTTTATTATGTTGCCCGAAGTTATTTAGAAGGTCGAAAACTTGGAAACTGCTACACCATATATAGTGTAATAAGAAATATATATTTTAATATATGTAAGATGTGCACCCCTTTATTGTCGGCCCATAAAAGCTTGCATTGTGGGAGCTTTTTATATACTTGTGCTTGGCGTTAGGGTACCTAATTTTGCTATTGATGGCTTATCTGAGAGAATCTATGGTAATTTACGCTATGTCATCTATTGCCCTCTTCGAAAGATGGAAGCATGGAGGTTGCACGATAAATATAAAGCATAAATATATCAACGATTCGAGGCATCTAGCGCCATTAGACATATCCTTCCTGGATAGTGCCTTGGAAGGCTATATGCTCTTGATATTCATTGCGAATAGAAGCATCAGCATATGCCCAGATCTTTTGATATTGCCACCAAAATCATTTTCTGTCTTCTTCGACATTTCCTCGTTCAGCCCCTTTCTGGTAAAGGGCACAAATTGACTAATGTTATACCCATAACGACGTCGTGCTCCACGTGGGATTTCTGCTGGTAACTAGTTCTGCTAATTGTACTTAGAATACAATACACGTATTCTCATTTGTCCTAGGTTTAATTCATAAGAAAATACTTTTCTTGCTTTTCTTCCTCATTCTAGTCGTTTCGTTACAATCTAGAACACGTGCTCGAAGGAGTTTCATGCGAGCCTAAAGGGAGACCAATTGGCCATGCTTTATTTTGCTCAAACTCGTTCTTCCATAGAAAACTCTGAAGTGAAGTCATCTTAACCGTGGCCTTTAATTCCCCAGTTTCCGTTTCTGAGATGACCCAATAACGATCCGTTGTTTTGTTCGGCCTTCGTGAAGGCCTTCGTGCTTAGCGTTTTTACTTATCTTAACGCTTTTATTTTCGAGAAAAAAAAATACCTAATCACAGAGCTTTAATCTTCGACTAGTAAACGATACAATTTTCAACTTCTGAACTCACTATTCTAACGTAATAATAATCCAACTTAATCTGAGTAATAACCAGTTTATAGCCATATGTATAACTAAGACTATCTGCCAGTAAAGCGTTGTTTAAACGCAATTAATATTTTTCAATATTCAGAAAGGCCAACAGTAAATATATGAATGTGTATATAGTAGGAAAAATAGTCCCTGTAAACGACAAAAAATATTCTCTATCGTCGATGCTGACAAACATTTTTATCTACTTAAAATCAGTAGCCGAAACGCCGTCTATTAATATAGTCGACTCAGCAAGGATATTTTGTGTCGAACAACCTTTACAGTTACATGGTCGTTCCTTCAAAAATCCAGCGCTGTTTTACAGCTAAAAAGTCTGCGATAGTCTCCATAAATTTATATAGGGGTGATATGGAGCTATATATGTGTATCGGAGGCCTTATATTCATATCTACATTGACGACAATATAGTATAAATAGAAAGAAAAATAGAGGAGTATATATATATTATACACTTGTAAAAAGGTTGACTATTATGCGAAGCGTATCACACTGTGCCAGAAGATAGTGAATCCTGTTGCTAAACATCATGAGCCACTTCCAGCCAGCCACCCTGCCCTTTCGCCTCCAATTTCCTCTTTTTTTACAACTACACTATTGGCCCACATCGACATTCGCGCATATCTTTACGATATAGTAGGACTAGAGACGTTGTCTAGTTCTCTTACCAAATAAATAAATACTATATAGACATGGCCGCGCCGGAAGTGGTGATGGGGGGGGGGGGGTAAAGCTTCTACAACTTCGCAAAATCTTACCAAACTTGTTGCAAAAAATCGAATCTATTTTATGAGAATAAGTGTGCCATGCTTTCAAGTTTCTTCTTTCGGTCTGTCAGTCACAGTGATCCTCTTTTCTGCCTATTAATTGTTTTACGCAGTCATAGGCTTATTCACATACAAAGCGTTGCTTGGTGGTCATCCCCCAAGGCCTCACTACAAAGACCATTTTCTAGGGAGGGCAATAATCCCTTCCATTTTAAACGTTCTGTCCTGGGCTGGTGGTTTCCTTGATCATCCGTTCTCGAAAAATGACATTCATCCGTTCAAAGATGTCATAGGTATATTTCCGTACCTATAGGTACGTAGATATACAAGCATATAGTTATAAAAGCGAGTAATAAAGGTGATCCAATGGATGCGGCGCCTCTAAATACTCTCGACACATATTCAATTTGTCGGCGGCAATAATTCGCAGAGGTGAAGCACTACTAGAGGAGACTAATTGAAACGTGTTCGAAAAAAGTATGGATAAATAGTCCTAATACGTAATTAGTACGTAAGCGTTGATTGTTGATCAGAATATTGCCGATGCGTCGAATCAAATGTGCACTGAAAAACCTGGGTAGTTTCGGTAGCGGTAGAGAACCTTAGAGGGCCAAAGATAGTTGAAGAGAAAATTGTCTGCAGTGCCTAAGAAAAATGTGAACAAGACAGGTTGAAGGAATTTCGACAAGGTTCAATCAAGCAGGTTAATTAGTGACGGCGAGGTGGATAAGGCCAAAAATATGACAGGTTGACTTGGACCTGAAGCGTAAAATATTTAGAAAGAGCTCTGAGGATCTAAAGGGGTGTCGACGGCGAGCTATAACCGTCTATCTTGCAAAACCGAACCGCTTGCGTAATGAGGACTTGACAAGTGCTGCATAACTTAAATTAGGAGACGCTTTTTGTGGCGAAAACTTACAGAAACAGATCATACAAGCAAGAAAGAATTCTTTTATGGCACACAATCAGAAGAAATTATCATTTCTCCTGACCGTGTGCCATAAATTAATAAGTAAATAAAATTATTAAATCAATTAAACTATTCGACAACTAAGTCGTATAAGAAGAACAACTACAAGATCCAAGTGAGTGCGAAAATATCCCAGTTCGTAGCCTTTTCCCAGAGACGTCTCCTTCGAGACCGACCTAGAACTGAAATCGGTGTAACACAACATTGCCGGTTGAATGCTAAATACAGATAAAATATACGAAAACTAGGGTGTAGTAAGGATACCCGCGTTCGATTTGATCAGTAGAGCTACGAAGATGGAGATTACTTCGCCAGTATGCCGTACTGCTGACACAGTTTGAATATGAAGAGAGAGAAGCCCAAAATTAGCCAAGCGCTAAAGCGGATTAAAGTGAAGCCGGTCGTCTTTCCGAATTCTGATTTATCAAAGAATGCGCATCAGTACTGAGACTCCAGAATAGATAAAGCGTTTCTTCTCTCCAAAAGGGATCACGTCATCTTCTGAAATATACATAGATTGACCCTGATATCGCTCTAGTCTATAAAGTACGCGATTTTACGCGGAGAAGATATGCTGTTTATTGGATTGTCGACTTGCCTGCCTTTTACACGTGGCTCCCTACACTTCGATGAATTTTTAATTAGCCCGAAAAAAAGGAAGCTCCGATGAGCGTCACTAGCACGGCACCACGATGAAACCTATTGCCAACTGAAATGATACTTTTCTTAATTAGCGTATTAGTAGGTGCAGAGTGTGTGCTCTCTTGTTTAGTGGTCGAACTCCGCGAAGATTCAATTAAATGTATCTCGGTTGTGCGTTAGCTGCGAGTTGAAATCGATTGGCGCCTTCCATACGTGAGCTGCCGTGTCACTCGATGTATCGGTACCGAAGCACGCTTCAACAAGTGCCAATAGGTGAAAGCTGAGTCAAAAAATTGCTGGTCCGACGAACTACAGGTAGTTAGAGGCCAACGAGGCGACAGAGACAGAGAGAAAGAAAGAGAGTGCAGCTGAGAGAAAACCGGCTAACTAGGCTGAGATAGTGTAGCACTAATAGAACGATGGCTCGTTCGAGCTAGCGGGGTTAGCGGGTCGTTAGGCGTGCCTGTAGATAATTTCTGAAAGATCATCCGGAACAAGAAGCAGAGGCTCGTGGTGTCTTCCTACTTGTCGCGATTAGTGCGATTGAAATGGCTTCTTGGGGACGTACAGCCTAAATTTTGCGTTCTGAACCTACCGTCAACCAGCGATCAGACAACTGCTCGATTACCTTCTTATCCCTCTGAATTCTTTAGTTCCCTCTCTTTTTCTCTAAACACCGCTATAGGATGCCATTATGAAGGCGACGTCGCGCTTATGGAAGAAGGACTGTACAGACTAAGATATAAACGACAACAAAGTTGCCGGGCTTGACGACAACAATAATATTCAAATAATAAGACAAATATTGCGTTTTTTAAAATGTTCATGGCTGGAGAGTGAGGTTCGATCACGAAGACGTTCACCCACACACGAAAGCACTAAGTTAGCAAACAGAAGAAGGGGAAGAGAGGAGAGAGGAAATACAGCATGTGAAGATCGTAACGAACAGTTTAATCGTTGTCGTCTAGAAGAGAATCTCCATACTGGTTGTATATTGGCCCCAAAAGTTTTTGCGTATTGTTTGTTGAATGTAAGCTCTTCACTAACAATGAAGATACACGTCAATATCTCACAATGAAAACACGACGACAAGCATAATGTAAGAAAATGCATTATCTATCACATATATATATATATATAGCTTATTTAATTCGACTAATGTGTAGCACGTATTTACTCAATGATGGTACTGTACAGGAGCTTCCGGAGATACTTATGTCTGCACGTGTGCGCTAATCTTTATTTTGTAACTGCTAGAAAAGGAAACCCTTCTCGGCGAACTAACATCCGCGTAAGAAGAGCAGTAGCTGTATGCCTATTCACCGTTTCTATTGTATGAGTAGAAGCGTTGAATGTAAGTAATATGGAAACACTTAAAGCCCATCTAAATATATCGGGCGTTTTTGTGGTCTGCACATAGTATTTGCTTGTTATTCAGTCGCACAGGGCACGAAACCGACGCGGTAACGGCGCTCAAGCCAAGACATTTAAAGCAATATCGATGTTACAATGAAGCTAGATAGTATTCGTTAATGTGCTATGTGTGTTCTTGTCCACGTGTGATAGCGCCCCTTCGAACTCGGATCAGCCAAATTTTTTATTTTAGCTCTTGAGAAGTAAATATATATTTTAAGGTGACGGCTGATGCGCGATTTTGAGCGGGCGTAAGTTGGACTTCGGGCCATGTCTATCATGATCTATGATGGATATGGCCCGACTCGCTGAAGATCGTTTAGCATGTCAGGAAAATGGCACTACATAGTCATTAATCAATGTACATCTTGCACGCATAAACTTTGTTTATGAGAAACTTTTAGCGGACCTTTTAAACCTTATACACCATAGGCATATGAAAACAAATTCAAAGTTGTTAGTATTCGTTCCTCTAACTCATACTGGATAGACTCATATTGCCGAGGCAAATTCAGACATACATACATAACAATACGACAAATCTGGTCTATTTATGTGCGTTATATAAGATGATCACCGTATAACGTGCATTTTTTTCTCTCGGGACTATAGCTTAACTCCTTTTAGCAAGTTTTTGGTCATCCTGTAGACATACTATTCGACTTCCATCGTAAAACCTGACCTTTATGTACGCATAACACAGGAAACCCACTCCCCCAAAACGTACTTTTTAGATATTCTCTATAAAATTCACCAGAGTGGCCACTTCGACCGAGTCAAGCAATGACATACAGCGACAGGCAGCGTAAAGACACCTCTTTCGTGACACCCGCTTCGATGGCACTACTGACTCTTTCTTACGTTAGCAGCCACGCCGTGAAAGATTAGCTAAAAAATTGAATTAATATAAAAACGGCTTACTGAATATATGTTATCTTTGTGCTCCTTGCTACTTTTTGCTAAATCCATGTTTTGCCTTGCATTTTACCAGTTGTGTTGTTAGACCACTGACCTGAAGAGGAGGAGTGGTGCGGCGCATGTGGTGACACGGTAAGCATATGCGACGAAGAGGATGTGGAAGAGGCGTTCGAACGTGGCCGGCGTGTTTGTAAGTTGTCGGATCGCTGACCCGATGGCAACAGGCCAAGATTCGAACCGGAGCTCATGGCGTTGCCCTCTTTGAGTCTGCTGCTGCCAGCACCGCTGCTGCCGACCTCTGCCGCCTGCTTAAGCAATTGGTAGATGGGGTCAACGCTAAGCCCCCCGCCCCTGCCTACGCCTCTTATCGCACCCCCCGTGGGGCCGAAGCCCCCGAAGGCACCCGTTACTATGCTTCCAATACCAGGTCCACATTCTCCGTTGCTCATCGCCAGCTCTACAATTACATATGCAGTAGCGATAACAAAATGAGAGTATTTGGTAATGTACGTAGCAAGTGATATGGTATTATTCATTTCGATTCGCCCGTACATATATATATGACATGTGTTTACAGGAAGAGCGGAAAATTGAAGATGGGCTTAGAGTTAGTAAGCCTTAACTTTATAGTTCGGAAAAAATAGTCTTTCTATTCGGAGAAAGATGGAGTGCCAATTGAGAAAGAGACACACTCGGCTATGAACTTGCCTTTTGTTTATTTGATTCTTCTTTAAGAATAGACTCACTCGCCCTAAGCCTCATTTTACCCTTATTCTTATGTGCATGTACATATGAGTTATGAACGAAGTAGGCCATTCATCGGGTACTGACTAACTGGTAGGCCGCAGGGCTTTATAAACTTATTACCAACCAAAAGTAGGATATTTATTGTTTATGTAATGCACATTTTGTTTCATTACCGCCACGCAGCAATCAGAAATCCAGTACTCGCCCCTCACACCTATTGTGACTTCGTTCGTTTGAACCAATAGTTGAATAATCTCGTAAATAATTTTATCAGCTTTGCGTTATGCGTAGCTATATGTTCGGTAATTATGTTGTCTTCATTTTTTCCGGCAGAACCCAAAACCTTTACCAGTTCCGTCACTGCGAAGGTAATTCCCTGCGGCCGAGTCCGTCCCTTTGAGCTCTGCTCGCACCCTCAACGACCCCCAAACATTGCTCCTAGCATCGCTCTGGTACAAGCATTCGCAGCGCCTGAATAGCGCACAGGTACCTACCTATCTGACTACTTTCCTGGTCCTGCTTTGCCTTCGCAGTATTTTCAACAAGCCTTGGCTCGTAATAATCATCGCAGAATTAACTTGCACGTTGCTAGTTGCGATTCACGATTATGAAGCTTGCATTTGCGGTTTAAACAGTTCGTCGGCGAGCTAGTCTACTTAGCAGCAGCCCCATCGCTGAGAAGTTAGACCGGTGTTTGGGTGCTAATTTTCCCGGCGGACTTGTTATTCGCGCCGTTTAGTACCCGAGCAATTACTGATATTTAAATATCCACGTACGAAAGATGAGTGCCCACTGTCTTGGAAATGGCTTTAATGATGACTGTGATTTTTGTGGATCGACTTGACAAAGGAACACAACGACGTATCTTAAAAGAATATAACTTACGCCAATAAATATACATAACTTTTTCCATAGACATAAACGCAAAAACATAGTTATATAAATAGTAGAAATAGTATTTTGTTATACATTTTCACAATGGCCGAAGCTCGAGAAGCTTCTTAGCATAGGACCTGCTTGATCTTTCAAGTTCTACATAGGAAGTACAAAATGTTATTACGGAAAGAAGATCAATGTTGTACACTTCCTACTATGAGACGAGATATCGGTTCTGTCATATGGTTTACATGCTTGACATTTCAAACGTCCTGAGATGAATATGCCGTCATAAAAGCTATCGGTTAACTTCATCTTGGTGGAACAACTACCAGCGAGGGACGAATTAAGGATAGCACAGTGGTGTCACAGAGTGATGGAAAAACTGTAAGCAGAAAATCGTTATGGAACAACACGTAGAGCTATAATAGGTAAATAATAAGATAATTGCGGCAAAAACGTAGCATGGCAATGTTGGGTAACGTTTATATAAATGCGTAGTTTAAAAACATGTTTTTTGTTCATTTAGCACTTTCAAGTATTATGCCTCCATGAACAAGTCCTTTGAATCACCTATAGGTGCAGCATCAAGATTTTGCCTCCATTAGGAGTCTAATCAGAGGAGATCTTGCTCAACCCACGCGGGAGTTTCTCTAACAAATATGAAATGGCATGGCACCATACTAAATATCTATAATTTATTTTCCCCTATTTATTATTATCCCTTTATTTGATGATTACTGATATCTGGGCGATAACTTTTGCCACGCTGAAATCTGCAACGATATGGCAACGTGTCTGTTAATTACGTATACGTGCCATGTTATCACCGAATAGACGTATTGTACAGTGTTATCAACGTGTGACAATAAGGATGGCTTTTTATTTGGGAAGTACGGTCGTTGACGCGTCCCATAAGGTCATGTGCAGTATTGAGGTCCTATGCCCATTCGAGGACAAATATTGGAGTCCACACTATTGCCTTATTCCATATATCGGTTCATATAGTATTGATACATAAATAGTACACAATTTGTGTAAATAACGAACGTTGTGATATTACCGCAGGATTCTATAAGCAGAAGCCAGCAAAAAAATTTGCTCAGCTAGTTCCAGCTTGTTTTAGGTTACGAGAGTCATTGTCTACATTAAATGATTAAAGGCTTATCTCTATAATGAGCTTTTTTTTTCTTTCCACTAGACTCATAGGTCGCAGGTCGAATAGGCTCTGCTCGATTGAGCAAAAGGCAAATGAACAAATCCGACATTGCAAGACCTTAACATACGCAACGACGTTCCCAAGCTTCCTCATATTAACAGGTACAATTCGGATAACGATGAAGCATTAACAGGAATATGCTACGTCGAAACCATCTGCTGATGTTTGCTACGCGAACTTATTTGTAGCCTGTATTAGTTCATCTGATGCCAGTTGTTTATGAAGCAAGTGTCTGGTACATTTCCAAAGAGTACCAGTATCGTTGGGCTACATGCTGATGCAAACATTTGTACTTATCAATTTTCTAATAGTCGTACATTCAGCAGGTGCTACTATTCACGCAACAGCTGGCGATCCTCACGCTATACCGATATCATACGGGAGACTCGCAGTAAATTTAACCCAGTTGAATTAATTATATGCATTAAAAAAAATCATTTCATCTCAACAGCAGGAATATTTACCCCTCTCGGCCCAGTGTTACGTTAAAGTGAACAGGGCTTGTCAGCCCCTCAACTTTGCCCTATAAGCAAGTAAAAGGAAAACTAGGTTTATCCCTTGAAACCTTCATTCTCTTCGCTAGCATTATGCGACACTGATGGAAAAAAACTGTTGCCCTAATGTATGTGTAACACTCCAATACGACACTAGCTAGCCCGGACGTGGAGCTTGGTCTCAATGGGACTGACAAGCCGTCAGAACAAAGGGAGATCGCAACAACGTATATTGAACTCGTGTAGATGTTGCCTTTCATTTTCACGGGGCTAGGTTGGCAGGCAATGGTACGAGCCTGAAATTCCACTAGTCGGCCATTCTAACTATATGTTTCATCCCTTACTTCAAGACCAATCATGTAAGTGAATTAAGGTAAGAGAACATCAATGAGAAGCATATATGCGTACATACTATAAAAATACAAATTTATTTTTATTATTTTCAACTATCATAATTAATAATAAACGAAAACGATAGTAGTCACACACAGTTTGTGGAAAGATTCTACGCGGATGATAGCTGAATAAGTGAATGAATACATTCAGATAGCTTTTTTGCTCGAGTTGAATCTTCCCGCCATAGCTACGGTCGCTTCAGATGTGTGCCTACGCATCCACTTGAAAATACTGAAACGTAAATAAATGAGTAAACAAGTGGTGCATTTTATAGATGTATACGTTTGCGTACTGAATGCTACTCGAGTTATTGCGGTCCTATGTGTCACACTCTACCGCAATTCATCGCACGCATGAATCATACGCTTAAATACACAAGGACATTAAGCCTTATTGAAGCTTATTTTTTCAGTAAGTGTTTATACGAGAGCGGGTTTGTTGCTAACAGATGACCTGGTGTCGCATATAGTAGGAAAGCCTTCCGACAATGCATCGAAAATTCGGATTATTATCCAGTGATAGATAGAGTTCGTGGAGTATACGCCGGACAACGGGACCTGTGTATCGTTGGGTTAGCAAGAGGATACGTTAATATTGGAAAATTATTCTTTGCTGTCCATCTTAGCGTAGTGATGCTGAACCTGATGTCCCTATCATATCTTCTGCTCGTTACCTTGGCGCCTTCCGTATAAGGCAACACCAGTTTTTGCCAAGGCCGACCAGACAAACCCTATTGTCTGTACTTCCTCTCGCTTCTGATTAAAGTCAACCAACAGCTATAGTCAACAGTCAAGAATCCTACTGATATTCCCATCCGGTTCCGGTCTTCATCCCTTCTCTGCTACGTTGTACGCTCTGCAAACTTGTTCGCTCGGCAAATGTTACGTCCGCATTGGCTACCAATAGTACCACACCTAGTGGCAGTTGCAAAAAAAAGCAGGGCAAGTCAAACTGAATATGTGTCAGATTAATGCCATTTATGTACTACCCTAGTCCCCCTTTTTCTGAATGCTCTTCTATGCCGTTTTTGTGTATCTATGGCCCGGTGACGTCCAATGGACGATGGCGTGTCGTAAGCAGCTACGGTGGCCTGTGGTGTGACAGGATCAATAGCAGCAGTTTTCTCGTACGATGGTATTTGTCCGGTTGAACTATGGAGAATTATTGATCGGCCTTTTTTCGCTTAGGGTTTAGTTCTTGTCTCCGTGATAGTTCCGTGGTAAAATGCCTAACGGCGGCGCTGGACGTGAAACTCGAAACATTCAGACTTAGGTTTTTAGCAAAAACCGGTACTGGTTAAGCTATATGTAATAGATAAATATCATAACAAGTGTTTAGTGAATAAATACAGCAGGTCTGCCTAATGCATAAATGTTTTGTTCAAGCCCGGAAAAGATATGCGTTGCGAGCGTTAGCGTACTATACAATATAAATTAAGCTTCTATATATATATATATATATATATATATATATATATATATTAAGATTTTAAAAAAATCAATCGGGAAATTAAGCTGGTTTTTGTGTTAAGTCAGATTTATCGTCAGGTGGTTTGGCGTTCCATTTAGCCGCAGAGCAGAATTCAGGATGGGTAGTAATAAACGGACACAGATTAAGTTGAGAGTTTTTAAGTTGAAGCCATGTGAAGACGAGCACTTGATATATATGACGTGGGGAGAAAACAGAATTCCTGAATATATTTAATGGACCACCGTTACGATACAAAATAGACCTCGACAGGTTTCCGTCTTGGAGAAATCCAGTGAACCTCTACTCAAAGGATTAAATGTGTTAGATAATATTTGAAGAAGAGAAAGCTAGCAAATAAGGTAACACGGAATGGAAATTCGATAATACTGTATGAGGCAATCAAAGTACAAAACCAGCACACGAATAGGTTTATAAAGAAGCTCTTAGTCATTTTTGCAGAATACTCTAGAATGGAAATTGCGTGAACTAGCGTATACCCTACTTAATATACGCCTTTTAGTTAATAATTGACCAATTTAACTTTCGGTAATAATGATTATGTTACTCGAAAAAAATGCCGCCATGCATACAGGGATATGGTATCGACTGCCATTCTACACTTTTGGCTCTTCTAAATGCCCCATATCTCTAACGGTTGCGAAGAGTATAAGTTGGTAGTACGACAGGATTTCACAACGATTTGACTTTAAGCATATCTTTGTAGCCGCTAAGTTAAAATGTCTATCATAATATATGCATAGCGAAAAGACTTGATTATTCGCTATTAAATTGAGGTCAACATAATAGCCCTAATAATAATAGCCCCTATTGATATATATATATATATGAGTGGCCATGAGCTAGTTTGTAAATATTAGATTCATTATGGGTTCAACTCACTCTCGTCTTCATTATCAACGGGGACGGCGATCCTGCTCTCGATTTCTGATGTACTTCTTTGACGCCTGAGTAGCCTCGGTTTCGGCTGACAGCGAGGTACCTTGTCTTGGCACTCCGCATGCACGTTAATCTTACACAGCTTGCACTTGAGGCCCTGCCGTACGTGGCCCCGTAAAATCTCCCTGCAGACGTCACACGCAGCCACCTTCTTGTATGTATACTCCTGCAATATATGTTGTCCGCTTTCAAAGGGTGTCATTTTTGCCTTCTTATCGTTTCCGCTCTCAAGCCTGCAAACAAAGCAATTGATTTTCATACAGTGATTTATATATACATCTAGATAAATCGGAACGAAAAAGACATTGTGACAATAAATGCATTTCCGGTTCCAGTTGCATGTCGGTATATAATGTCCTGCAGCCGAGCCTCGTCGTTGTACTAACGGTGAGATAAACGAGCAGCTACAGAATGCAGAACCCAATATGCCGATTCACGGAAAATTTGTAACAAACTAAAGAGGAAGGATCACTTGGATTCGATGGAAGCAACAGTGATTACAAAATTAGTTGTACAATGGGCGGCGCAGACTCGTCTTGTTAGTCAGCAAACGCTCAAATCTCTCGAAAGGTACTTTGATCGTATTAAGGCAATATAAGAAACTTTTGACGACATCATCTAAACAACATAGGCTCCAAAGGGTAAATCAGAGCATGAATACCGCTACGCTGTTGTTTAATATGGGAAAAAAAAACTAGAGAAGTGTATTCATTTGGCACCAACAGTGTAAGTTACTTGTATTGTCTGCGCAGTAAGCGGTATTCGGCTTGCTTCAATGTCCGCAGAGACTATACGAGCTTACTTCTTCTTTAATAAGAGGAAAATAAGAACGCGGGCTCTGTACAGTCATGCAGCAGCCACTTACACGGTTCTTAAAGGAACTCGGCTGACGCGCTTGCGAAAGTTGAGCAAAGTTACAATTTCGCAATGAAACGTCTAAAGGGAAGCCGCTAGATACACCGACCACTTATACAGGTTATGGATGCTATTTCGGTGATCTACGAAATTTCAAGAAGAACTGACAGCAAGGCGATGACATCCTGCCCGGTAGAATGGCCAAGTGAAACGGGTTCAGGAAATTTATTGTTCCAAGAAATGCATTTGTTCTTTTTCCCATCGGTGGGGATATAATACTCTTCGCCATACCGGCTAATTTCTAATCGTCGCCAATCAGTCTATTACATATTAGGCGTTTATTGCGATGAAATACTCTCACTAAGTCCCGTCTGAGAAAACTCACGAAAAGAACCTTTATTAGTATACATGTCAGACTTTTGAGGTATGCCAAAGTTCAAACTGACTCAAATGATAGACAGCACTATTGTGACAAGAATCTTAAAAAGCGAGAATCGACATCTTTTTCTTTCAATATTTTTGCTGCCTTTAATGTTGACTCTACATATAGACTATTCGATACAAAACCTAGCGGCCACCAGCTGCGTGTGGAGGAAAGTCCCAATAACGTAACATGCGTTTTTATCATGCACAATGTAGAAACAGTTATATATGGAACTTTTGTTGCTACATGATACGTCTGATTTTCACTACGAACCCAGCTCGCTGTATTTCATAAAACAAAAATGCAAAATTACCTTGCGAGGGCTCTGCGAAGACTGAGTCGGGGTTCAAATAAAGTGCCGCAGATACACATGGTAAAGATGTTAGAATACAACAGTTTGGGTTTTCTCCGACAACGGGATCACACTGGCCACTTATTATTACGAAAAAGCAAAAAGGCCTAGGTTGTCGTTCTGGGCGACACCTTTTTTCTGAGAGACTGTCTTCTCACGAGTCTTTGTTGCCGATGACAATACGATTTTCTAAAGGTATGGCCTCCAAAAGGCGCAATGAACGTTCTACGACTACATACAGCAGGCACCAAGCAGATCCCTTTGAGTGCCCTAATATTCATGACGACAATGCGAAGAAGTTGATTTTTGATTGAATGTACCTCATTCGCATAAACTAATGAAGAACAAATAGCATCCATCAAGTTATCCGCCGGGAGGTAATGCACGAAGAGCGAATGAGCTAGTCAGTAAATCGTAGCCTTATTCATTTTTGATGGATTTTTTGAATTCATGGTTGAGAGTTTTGAGTAGAAGGGAACACTCCGAGATTATCAATTGCAGAATTGAGCGGTCCAGAGAAACAACCGCATATAATTGCGATAGGGAATAATGTTTTTTGGAAGAAGGAAAAACAGAAAACAGCAGGAGATAAGTGGAAGGGTACCCGGGCCAGATCAGGTACGAGATGGGCTCGACTTCGACGCGCCCTGTGATCATAAGATTTTTTTCGGTATTTTTTTTCTCGCCTCTCACATCTCCTTTCCACTTTCTTTCGAACGCGCACTTCTTTGTCTTTTCTTGGTAATAGGAGTGGTCGTACCAGGTCGAGTCGAAATGCGGTAATTGTGCCTGAGTGATCTCGTTGTGTGTCTCCCTGCCTTCTGTCCCTATTGCTTTTTCCACAAACGCTTACTAGGCAACTTCCGCAAGGTTGCAGTCTGTTTTCAGATCTCGCGTTGATGCAGAAGAGTATGGTAAAGAAGGTCGTGTTGTTCATGTCAGATCACAATTCCTGAGTTAAAAGAGTGCGAGACAAGAAAAATAGCAAGCGTACTAGTTGCAAATTCAAAACCACCGACACGATGCCGTTGGCGGTCTGTGTTAGGATCAGATTCATATAAACGAGCGGATACGTTAAGAATAGAGGTTAAGGGAATGAAAAGCACAGCGATCTAGAGATCGCAGGGAGGCTCACGCATACGAGCTATTCGTTGTGGTGGCGTGCCCGTGGCGGCGACCCAAGACAATAATGAGTGGCAACTAGCCTCCACTCATTTTCCGTTGAAAGCAGCAATGGGTCGCAGCGGTCCTCCGGAGCCCTTTCTGTTTTCCCTTCTCGTCAAGCTTTTCATTCGCTCGTTTTCCGATCCAACCAAGGCTGGAGTCGGTTTATGTTAACCTGCCAAACGACTGTTCTCTGCCTTACCCCATCATATGGGAGTCTCAAACAGACGAGAAACAAACATGAGAGAGAAAAGAAACAGCGATCGCACCATGCCTCTATGTGAAAGTACCCAAGAGCACCCCAGCTCTCAAGACATCTTGCTACTGAGTCTGTGCAGAGTCAAGATAGAGGGTAGTTATATCATAGGAAAGCATGCTGAGCTGCTTTTGGCCCGACAGCGGCGGACGGGATTAGAAAGCACGCAAAAGGGTAAAACCCATCAGCCGAAGGTGACCATACAACCAGCTGAGAAGCAGAGGAAACTTCCCATCGCCACTAACAGCTTGCGGTCCTTTTTTACCTTCTAAGCCACGTGCGGTAGAAGGACATCGTTCGCAAGTTTACCACTACCTGGCTACCAGCCAAGGCATAAAAACTCAATAGCCAAAAACATAAGGCCAACAGAACAATAAAGAAGCAACTTTGGTCAAAAGTGAACTCGCGTGAAACAACGGCAGCAGCGACGCTAGCAGCGAAAACTAACGGCAGATCACAATAGAGCACGAATGAGCAGCGAAAGACACAGGGGTTTTCGATTTATATTCAGGTCATCGTTCGGCAACTTAGGAAGCCTTCGCTAGCTTTTCTGAAAGGTTTACCAGCTGGGGTAGTGGAGACAGCTGCGTCTTAGTTCTCTGAATTGTAGCTCGTAGACAAGCGGGTGTCTGTGTTTGTGTATGTCTATAGTTTTATGGAGGCAAGTCTTCTATCGAATGCTCATTCCTTGTTTTTTCTACCTTGCCCCTTGGCTATTTTTGGAGACACTTTGCCTTCTGTATTTACAAGCGAAGTCAAGAGATTGCTGCCGCCAACGCATGCGGCACTGATAACGAATTTTACGTCTACCGAACACCTCACAGTATCGGTCATGTACTACTAACATGCACATTAATCCTGCCTTTTCTCCACAGTTTGAAAGTGCTAAGTTTACAGTACACAAACAGAGCAAGAAATAACCCAAACTATAGATGATGTCTAACTGCGGAAGCATTCATACTTCTACTTACAAACTCAGAATAGTATCGTTCTTTTCTGAGATGCAGTAATCCGAATCTAAATCCGTATATCCGGGGGCTAATATCTTCAGGAAAATTAATCTGATTATATTTATACATGTTAGGCATTTAGACAATTATTATGAACTAAACGTTTGCCATTCTCAATATTGTTATCATTCATGAACATGTAAGCCAGTGCACTGAAGCATAAGGCGTACATACACGTAATTGTAGTACTCACTTATCAGAGGCCCCACTATTTCCACCTGTCTTGAGGCTTCTGAAAGCTTTGAGCCACTTGTTTTTAATGGTGCCCCCGCTAGCGTTCTGCTGGAACGCAGCGGCGGCCGCCTGCAGCGTAGCTAACTGGCTGCCATATATACTACCACTTCCAGTATTCCCGGCGCTAGAAGACTTTGCACTTCCAACCCCACTGGCAACGCGTCCATCTCGAAAACTCTGAAATTATCGCATATAAGATAAAAAGATATATGTATCAAAACAGAATTTACAGATCCATAATATAGTGGGTACACGCCGATCTTCTATTTTTGCTAATAACATGATTAAGGTACATGTGCCTCGGTTCATTCGCGTATAGCTCTCTATGGAAAGCCCGATCAGTCAGCCCTAGTCGCTAATATAATTTCGCTTGAAAACCGAACGTCTACGTAATATTGCATTTATCTGCTAGTTGATGTACGGCGATCTCGTCTAACGTATCCAGTGTTTCACGTAATGACGGCTTTGCGTGTACCTTCTACCAATGTATCGTTGCTGTTCTTACGCTCGTTATTCTTAGTATGACTATTTTAGGCAAAATCATTTTTATGACACGTGTCAATGCAACGGGTTTTCGAACGGTCAAGGCCGGTTCCGCTGCTTTTAGCGCGTTCGACAGGGCGGGATTACTACGGACAGTAATGCTTACCTAAATACTAGATAGATTTCGGGTCAAAGGACTCGATTATTGATATTGCTGTTAAGGCCAAATTGCTATTAAAAGGTGGATATATGGTCATATGTGCGATGGAAATAATAATAGATGTTGTCAGCGCAGGTCGATGCTCGATGGCTCCACGCTAACAACAGTATCTTCGTATAATTACATATATTAGCAATGATAATACGAACTTCTAATAACAGCTGCCAATTAAATGTAGTCTGACAAGTTTTTTGCTTTTTCCCCACCTACGGAAGAATCCTCAAAGTGCGAGTACACCCTTCTCCATCTATTGCTAGAACAATTGCAGCTAAGGGTGAGTATCAACTGCTAAAGGGTAGCACAATCTTATTATTTTTTTGTTTACAAAAATACCAATTAAACAGAGGTCAGTATAGCTTTACTTGTTAACTGTAACAGAAAAACGCCGTTCTCGTCTCAAAAAAACATTTAATAAAAATCTTTTACAATAAATCCAGACGCACCTATTACAGTACCGTATCAGCGCCGGTCACAAATAGAGTAACAAATTGGCAAAATTAATATATATTGATATTTATGTAATATAATATTAATATATATTGACCCCGAGTCTCACATGAACAACAACCGAACTTAGCAATTCCAGTCAACATCAGATACTTTCAATGCGCATAAGGCTTTCTCCATTTATACATACATCGGTGTAAGTTCCACATAAAAATTTTCTTTGACTCGGCCTTTTCGGTTCCTGAACTCCGCGGAACATTAAGCGGAGTTTGAGATCAGAAATTAGAAGAAAGACGGGAAGAAAAGAAGGACGAGCTAGACGCCGAGATTGAGCCAGCGTGGAGGACGGCGGCAGCGGCAATAGTTCCGTATAAATATTGCTATGGCGCGTTCTGAGACACTTGTTCCCTCAGGCCAAACATACCGAACAAACGAACAGGACTTCACTAAACGCCCGTCCATCTCTCAACCTTCCCATCAAGCGTCACATACAGGCTGTGTGTGCACGTTTTTTTAAATTTATACATTTTGCTTAGTTATTTTCTATCGATCTATCTCACCTTAAGTGAACCTAAGTACCTGCAGGCATACAGCCGCTGCCCCTTCGGCATTTTCTTACAGCAGCTCTCGATCCTCCCATTTATCTTCGCTCTTCTTTTGCCCCTTTCTTCTTGAACATTAAGAAGCTTTTAGCTAATTATGAAATTGAATGCAGTGGCGTGTTGCGATATGTAACGCTGTCGGCTGCGGTGTCAGTGAAATACGGACTTTTCATTGTTAACTTGTTATAATATCGTCTGCCGCATTGCGCGTTCAAACAAACGTACTATGCTAGTAGACAGTATTAATATATGTGAAAATCGTGGTACGTAGAAGAAACACGTTAACAGCGAGATAGTAAAGTAGTGCTGTTTTTGATACGAGGGAGTACATGTCTTTATTTCCGCCGGGGAAACGTTTTCAAATTTGTTGAGAATAAATATTTTGACTGAACTTCGTGCGGGAACTACGTACAACTTAAGTTGTCCGACTAATTGATAAATTCGAGACGAAAGTTGTGGTCTGATTTAGTAATAGTAATGCAGTTCGAGTGAGAACAGAAGCACTGAGAAAAGACTATGAGATATGTGGGATTAGATAAAAGGACTAACATGTTTTAAAGCAACGTCCAGATGGTCTAATGAAGGTTGTTTCTGCTTTTGATTGTAGAGCTGATCATGTTCACGAATGCAGGCCGAAGTCTGATGTTCAAAACAACGAAACTGACAGGCGGCAAATCGGTAATTCCATTCACTAGATTATTGCAGATAACGAGTGACCTTTCGATCTCGGACTTCGTTGTGAGTGTTGCTCTGTCGAACCTCCATATTGAGTCAGTTTACGTAGCCTGTATGTTCTCTACAAACCTATTTTTCCACTCAGCTGACAGTTTAGTAACTCCTATCAGAGTGCTTCTTCCTGATATCTTAATGATGTTCTTAGTCAAAGAGAAATATAGGGAATACTCACGTTGGCATCTTGTTGTTGCGGGTTTCGCAGCGTCGTTTGCCCCTGTGCGCTTGAGTGTTGGCTGGCCGCATTCTGCCCAGCCATCGTATAATCTAATGCAGGAAAACCGTCCAGCTTCCCACGGAAGAGCTCCAGCTGTGCCCTAACTGCAGCCTGGTGTATCTGGGCTACCTGTAGGTCGAACCTTTTCAGGCACATATCCTCTTGAAGCTCGTTCGCTTTATTGAACAGATTCGACTCGATGCTTCTGCACCATTTAATCGATAGAAGACAGTTGGCGATCGAGGACAACGCAGCAAAGATCGCAGATATAGGGTAGGACAGTGAACGAGAACGTAAAAAATACACACAAGATGAATTCTATTAGCATTATGAGCATGCGGCTATGCAAAGCGTTTGTGGCCCTTGGCCAACCTGAATGAGTATTGGTGTTTTTTTCGATAAGGCTACAAAACAATATCTTTCACTAGTAACACAGCAGTTTTTAGTTTGGAATTCTGCAATAAAATTAACGGTATATATAATGCAATACCGCTTCGGGAACGCTGATTTTCCCATCAGTAATTATTTTAAAACGTAAATAAGACACCTAGCTATGTATACCGAATGTAAGCGCCATCGTTAAGGGTTGTTTCAAGCGTCTGGTTTACGCTCCAACGATAAGTGAGTAAATATGTAATCCCATCTTTATAATTCGCTAAATTTAAGCGATGTAAGTGAATCTTGAGGCCTCTCAGAATCCTGGTTACGCTTTATAGATTGAGCCGAAATTACTAAGAAACATCGGCAAATATACATTCGTGGTCGTGTTTCATCATAGACTGTTCTTGCAGGCTTCAGGTTTTTATAACATATTTATAGAGAAAAAGAATAATAGGGTAATTATCAGAGCTACTGCACATTCGAGCTAGCAAAAGAAAAGGCTCTATGGGAAGCGGTCACGATTTTTCCATTAACGGTGTATAGATTACATGAAATACTTTAAAAATTTACGACAAGATAAGCAATATGGCCCCTCTACTCAAGTATTGGTCATCGTTGTACAAAATAATCGAAAGGCTTCACCGATCAAGGCACTGCCAAAAGTAAAAAATAAATAGTTGGATTGAAACTGCAAAAAATCCATTGAATAAACATTCGTTGAGTGTAAGTTGAATGCTTATTATATACATTTACTTGCCGTTTAGTACATCCGACACCAAGGTAAGCGACTAAACCCAATACCGACGATACTATAACGCGTATGTATTGATATTTTTGCCTATATCTCACGCTCTCTCAGATGATTTTTAACAATGTAGTGTTTTTTTTTCGTATATATATTAAGTTAAAAAGGCCCCCATAAGTACATCCCTAATTTTCCTTCTCGGTTACAAAAATCTAACTTGAACGCTTTCAACGCATTTGATCTAGCCCTAATAGTTTACACACGCCAAGGTCCTCTTTTCAGCTACACTTTAGATTTTGTATGTTTGTCCTAGACCTATCGCTCGAGTCACATCAAATATCATTAGCGGCATCAGTGTGGCTCCTGCCCGATTCGCAGATCTGCGTGTGTGTTGAAAAAGCAGTCTTTCTATCTCCCAGCCATACGTGAGTAAACGCTGTCTAGCAACAAACAACATTGCAGATTTAACGTGGCTGGAAAAAGTAGCAAGTAGCCCTGCGCTCTATCGCTGCTGACGTTGCGCTCGTTGGCTTCTAATGTGGGTCTGAGCTTCGGGACTTTTCTGCTAGCGAGAAACCGAAACGGAAAAAGGCTACGCGACCATACAGGGGAAAGTCGAAGAGACAGCAAATGAGAGCGCCAGTGAAACGTGGGAGAAAAAACAACATACACCGTGGGTCAACGGTGGAGGCACCCAATAAGAATTGGGTCAGTCCAAGAAGCTGGCAAGCACAAGCGCAGCGAGCCACGCCAGCTACTTTGCGCGTTATTTCAAATGAGGATGTGACCAGCTCCCAACGAAAACGTGTGTATCGATGGGTGGTAAAATAATCCTAATAAAGGGCTCTAAGGTCGATCAGCTACTGCAAACGCGGCGATGATAGATCATTCTCAGACATAATTCGATACTGTTCGATTAGAGCACGGCAAATTGCAAACAAAGCAATGAAATAAGGAACAAAATTGGCGAGAGAAGAAGGAAGAAAAAACGATAAACTTACATCTGATAGTTTAGCTGGATGCACGGGTTTCGCACATCAGATGGAGCTTTTTAATGTGGTCACGCTTATGTATTTTGAAAGATAGACGGATCGCAGGCACCATTGCCCCTGCCGCGGATGAAATAACGGTTAGGGCACGTAGCTGCCACCGAATGTTCGCTTGGCATTTGGTGATGCCCCAAGAAAGGCAGCTGGGCAATCAATCAATCAATCACGTCGGTCATCAAGTTGCCTTCGCCGAAATCGCATTCCGCCAAGAAAATGGAAATTGTACAATTATAACGCTCGTGGAGTTGTTTTATCTACCTCAGGTCGTATCTACAGCTTAGGTACATTGTGTTGGGTCAAATGATAGCCTGTACAGGTCGTGTATAATATCCATTGTTACAGGAACAGACCAGCACTATATGGCAGTATTCGTTAGTGACGAATGCGTTAAAAGGGTTCGACATCAGAAAGACTTGGAGTCTTCTTCTTTACTGCCAGTTTTATAGATGTCTAGCCGCATTGCATAATGTGTTATTTAATCGATGGGCATTTTATCATCCTGTATTGCCATAGGCACGTTGAATGGGCGCAAATGGGCACTCAAGAAGCTTTTAGCGTACAATCATCCGGCAAAATGTTCGATTTGAGATGTGATGAAGCTCAAATGATACGACGATCATTGTTGTTGACTGTAAGGAACAAGCGTTTTCATCTTCGGTTTCCACTGATGCGTTCAAAAAGCACTCACGTAGCAGTTTTTTTTAATAGATGCATACATTATTTTTAGAGCAGTTAGATAGTAAGTCTACATTATAGCAGCGATATGAAAAGGAACAACATTAGCAACGTAACGGGCCAACTGGAAGCTTTCTTCACAAACGCTTGCTAACTTCTCAAGCGTTTCCAGTCGCACGTTTTCTTACGCGCTGTACAATTCACTGAAGATTAGATCTTTTGCATTGTGACGCTCGCAGATCTGAGAAGTTGCTCATTCAAATTGAGAAGGTCTATGCTTGCGTGAGGGCGTGTTTCCTTCGAATAAATAGAGCAAGATGGCGGTCATGCAAGTATGATATCTGTTTGACCTCTTGTATATCTATATAAGCAAGCTAGTTCGCCTGGCAACAGGCAATCAATCATATTCTTATGGCTGGTAGTAAAAGCTTGAGAAGTCGACTAATCAAACAACGCGACTCGACGCCAACTGGGGACGTCCTCGTTACGAGAGGTTCATTTTCCCAGTGTTGGTTCCAATATGAACCCAATTGAAATCTTGAAGCATATTACCTATTAGCACAACTGTACGCGCTCTCTGACCATTATGACTGAAACCGATTACGACGAAGATTGACTCGCAGAGAGAACTGACGTTATAGTCTGACAGGCCGTAACTGATCGTCACGTTTACCGCAAACTCAGCACTCGCAAGAAGTATCATTGTGAATATTACGAGTTGAAAAATTACGTAATGTTAATTCTATATCCATAGTCCGTGCCATATGCAGGCAGAAACGTTTCCAAACAGTCGTTACTAGGTGATTGATAGGAACCGGTGCACTTCTATAAATGTTTATGCAATATTCAAATATATAACCTGTTAAGTGATGGCTGAATACACTAAAAAAAATTCGTTAGTCGGGCTACTGTGGTACGTACTATATCAATCCCGAATAGAACTTTTTTTTTTTTTTTTTTTTATTTATATATATATATATATATATATATATATATATATATATATATATATATATATATATTTAGAAAGACAACTGTTACGGGTGGCCAATACTTATGATTCCTTCGCATAATTACAAAGTAATAATTATGCATATGCTCTTCAGAATTGACGGTTAGGTCGATGTGTTATAACTCCCATGTCAGCGCCTCCGATGAGGCGATCTACAGTTTTGTGGCCGTAATCCGTTGTTCGTGCCTCTTATGTATATTGCCAGGTACCATTTGAGTTTTAGTGCCCGGCGATCCGATCGCTTGACATGCAATCCGGGATGCGCTATACTGTGTCTGTAAATGTGTGCCTTCTTCAAGCCTAAGTATTTTGGCTTTGAAAGTTGCAACGCCGCATTAAAAGCTCACAGAGTCTGTATAGCCCTGAATACGACGATTTTCGATAAATCTCTAAAAACGATGCCGAAAATGCCCTTTAATGGGCTATTAGCTATGTAGATCATACATCGGTAATAGGAAGCCCACTCGCACTTTTAGTACTTAGCCAGAATAATGGCAAGGAATCTTGTCGGATTTAAATATATAATGAAATAGTATTGTCTCATAAAAGAAGTGTGCTGGTTATAAATCTTTTTGGTATAGCGATTGTCATAGATCGCCTCTGCCACTAAATGCTTCTATATCATACTAGAAAGCTTTTACTGTTTTGAGAAATGATAAAAGATAGACAATCTCGATAAACAAAAGTAGCTCGGCTCACCCCAATCACATAAACGCTAACCTCCCAGAAAAATAGTGACCTGGGTATAAAAACGTGGACGTTGTCATCGGGAAAGCCATGTTTTACAGCTCTGGGGTAGTATCTAGGTTACCTTTAGTGGTCGTTATGGCAAGCACAGTGAGCATGTGAAGAGTATGCTGGAAAGTGATGGTTAAGACCATGATATATATACTCACAGCCAGTGAATGTCATTCCAATGAGGGGCTCAACGTGGGGTTGTCAATGGCTAACAAAGTGGCCTACAAGAGAGCTTCGTGTGTTGGTGCTAGAACATGCCATACAGGATACTCTATCTATCGATGAAGACAATGAGTCAATTGAATAAAAAGATTTACCGTTCATTATCGCTAACCTTTGTTGCAATCTTGATAATGAGTCCAGCGCCTCCTGCAGTTGGCGGACCTGCACATCTAGCGTGTGCAGGTCGTTCCGAAGAGCCTCCGCGCGGGCGGGCAATTGAAGTTGTGCCAATCTGTCCACGATCACCTGATCTCCCAGCGTGTGGTACGAGTCCTTTAGGCCAATGGAAAAAAGCTTATTGTTATTCATACAGCTAAAACTAGGTTGGTTATTATTATTATATGTGTCTATTCTAAAAATTGTATTAAAAATGTACTACAAGTTAGATTTTTCTTTTTTTGATGAAAAGCTAACCTTCAAACGTACAAAAAAACCAGTCAGCTTTCTTTGATGATTTAAATTACATTTCTGTTTTCACGCAGCACATATTATATTTTCTCGTGTTAAACATGATCGATGCTGTCTCGCGTCAAATTCCATTTGTATTTTTGAGAACAGAACGCCTTAAGGGTAATTATATTATTTTCAAGGGCACATACATTATTTCGTGCAACTTGGACATAAGCCGAGATGAACCATTTGATTCATGTAGTACAATCAAGGACCATGTATCCACTATTGGACTTGTACCCCATTCGGTTTATCTTTACCACTCCTACTTGACGGTCGCATCACTTGCGGACTTGTCTGTATTTGTATACCTTTTTGCGCAAGGGTAGTGTAGGTAATCTGTTTACATTTATTTGCTCCTATTTTTTGACCCTTTCGTTCATTAACGAGGACCCATGCAATACATTTACATCCGGTTTGCAACGCGTTTCGATAACCGTAAATGCAGTGAACGTACCAAATGCGCTTGCTTGATGAGCACGCTTTCATGCATCTCTGAGGAATAGAATTTGGTTACCACCATTTAGCTAAAAAAGAAAGCAGAATTTAGGAGTCGCTATACCCGGACAGAGTAAACCGCAAGTGCTCTATATGTTTTACTTGTTTATATAAACTAAGGTCGTATTTGGTCGATTCTTCTAGTATATATATTCGCTGGGAACTCTCACTGGTGGAACAAGCTTTTAGATATATCTATTTATAGAGGAAGAGAGCGAGAGGCCTACCGCAAAAGTAAGAACGACGACTACCGCTCCAACTAGCACGCTACCGTCCTCTAAGTTATAGAATGAAGACAAAAAATGCGTTTACAACCATAAGTATTAATAGATAAAATATACATAGATACACCCACGCATTGGCCTCTGTCTTCAGGGTCCTCTTTGCGCCTTTGGTTTGTTTGGCTATCGACTGCATTCGTTATAGGTGTACACATTCGCTTTGCCCTCATATACTCAGACAAACGCCCTGCAACAGCATGGAGTTTTGCATTGGTTGCCCCAAGTAGAGCGGACAGTGCGCCCACACTGCGGAGTGTCCGCGACACAGTATTCAGGAAAAACAAATGTAAGGGCCCAGCCGTAATGCAGAAGTGGGCCGACTAAACGACTTGCCGATTGTTTGTCCGCCAGCGAACCGGGAGGTATTAAGACAGGACACACACAAGAAATCGTCAAAACGAGACTTTTTTGAAACGCCTACGAAAAATGTCAGTGAAACTGAGCAAAACTTTAAAACACTAGTGGCCTTTTTTTGCAAGAGCTACGACTATCGAATTCGTTGTACCTTTCTAGCATGTCATATTAGCTTCGATGCCCAAACAGGGTATGCCGATGGAAGAAGCAGAAGACAGATCTGTCTGTTGAGATCGATGACGGCGCGCGTTATAAGATTTTTAAATCAGCCACACGTCATACATTTCATGAAAACTCCGTCTTCTGGTTGATAACCTCAGTCGAACAACTTGCCGATAAATTGTCTCGCTCTTCCACAACTCTTCAACTCTCAAGCCCAGCATGACTGGCCACCTCTCATCGAATAAGTGAATTCGTAGATGTTATCTACTATGCTGTTTTTGAATATGTGACATTCAAATTCAATTAAGTTGAACTTTTAAGTATATCACCGTGAGACGAAGTCGAACAGAGACTTCAAGTGAATAAAAGCTTTTCTCTACATATTGCTTGTTGAAGTAGATGGGTCGCATTCCGACGAAAGATGGGTCGAATCTGTCTGCCTGCAAGGAATCGTTGTTGATCTTTCGATATATTTGCTCTAAGCATATTCTGTCGACAGGCTGTTGCCTATTAGCGTACCTGTTGAAGTCGGTACTGATGATATAAAAACCCATTTTCATGCTTAACATTATAAAAATATTTGTAAACTTTGAAATAGTAATTTTTTCCGTACATAATTACAGTATCGAATGTCAGGGTTTAGATATTAATAGACTATAAACTAGAATATAAATAGAGAAATATGTTACCCTATATTATATATAAAAACCGAACTCGCCTTAGAGGGCTTTCTTTGAGAAAGATGACCACGATCTGCAACGTAGGAACTACTGCAGCTCTACTATTCGGAGCAGGTAATCATTTTCCTATCAGTGAGTCATTTTTTTCTTTTTTTCTTACTCTAAAAGCTTTTTTTCTTTTATCGAAATTGTTTATGCTCCATTTGTTGTCTGATCGGAAGCCCTAATCTTGAAAACTATAGAACAAAACAGGATTGAATGCCATTGTAGAAGGCTCAAAGTAGGTACCAACATAAAATAGTTGCAAGAAAAAATATTGGTATTTACGGCGATATTCTGCTCATATCAGTTCCAGAAAATTTGGGATCAGTAGGATGAAAGTGTCGTTAGAAAAAAGATATACGTAAATTCTAAGCATTTTAGTCTAATTGCTTTAAAACTATCACTAAGGCCCGAATTAGTATCGTCACAGATGATGGCCATGAAAAAGCATACTGAAAACTATTTAAATTATAATTAAGTATGAATAAAAAACTTGTTTTCTTAAAGAACAAATTCCGTGAACTGAGTAATGCGCTCGTGGACTATGTTGTTTTCCACCGAAGAACCAGGTGCGTAATAACGTGATATGTGAGTGTGAAATTAACGGTACTTAACGTGTCGCCTTTAATTGATATGTACAACGCGTTATTACGATGCTATATTACGGACGCATTTTCGATACGTATTTAGTGAAATAGATTTATTTGAAATAGACGTTTGAAGCGACGTGAAGTAGAGGGAGCCGCTGTGACAAGCAGAACTGGGTTCCGCCTGGGCTTCCGGTTCGATAAAAGCACATACTGCAGCTCCCAACTAGTGAACAGGCGTCCAACAAGTTAACTGCCTTCAACTATAACTAACTTCAACTGACTCGATCTCTAATTCAGTCGGATCATCTACTGATGTAAATATGAATACGCGTGTGAAACGTCTAAAAACAATAGGGTTTGACGGCACCGGTTCTATACATTACCAAGTCGGACTAAAAAGTCTAATAGGTCCTTAGCAGTGATTCAACCTTAGCAGCAAAATCTGCTGTCTTTGTTTCAATACGGTCGTCTCCTACTGCTGCGGTCTGGTGTAATAGCAGTTTGCCATTCTTCAAACAAAAGTTCAGTATAACTTTAGTGCTGCATTGGGGGCGTTTCTTTTTAGCACAAGTTAACAAGCGCTTTAGGTAAAATAATGTAAACTACTTTGTTTAATTATTGTTTCCGGCAGCATTCCCGGGTTATGTCTACCAAATGCCGTCTAAAGCGAAACATCGTGTATTAAGGCCTTGAACTATATGAACCAGTATCTATATCATTGTTATAAAACGGATATCATGCTACGTCATCGCCTACGTATTTCAGCCTCCGCTAAGGCTTTGCTTGCTTGGGTCATTCGGTGCGAAATAAAGGTATTATTTAGAGGAAATTATTACTACACTTAGTTATTAATAGCCACGACAGATTATAGTACTTCACAATAGGCAAACGGTCGTTGGCCCCTTCATTTCTTCTAAAAGCTCCTCTCTACGGAAGTGAAAGCTCTAATTGTTGTCAACCAGATCCACGACATCGAAAGGGACTTAACCTGACTTGCCCTGCGTTGGTTTCTTTTGTCCGATTCTTTTTACTTCTCTATATATAACTCAACGTCAAGCAGAACGGGTGACCGCCACGGGCGTCATAGTCTTCCATATTTTACCTCTCCCTCTGGCCCTGTCTTCCTAGCGTCCTGGTTCCCTGGATCCTCAGTCCTTTGAAACGCTCTTTGGCCGTTTCGGAATCACGCATCGCGTCGCGTTGTCTACCTTGTATCCTGAGCGGCCGAATCGATATCGGTTGCCGGGTCGCGCGTTACACATTCATCGTCCCTTGCGAGGCACTGGATGTTGCATCAGTACTGGTACCACCTCTAGTGCCATTTCTAGGCGATTTCTTCTGCTAGCTGCGCAAAGAAGTGTTAGCTACTGGCGACGTCAGAGCAAATTAGCTAGAAAAAAAGCGTGGTTCACTTACATCTTCAGAACTGCTTTGTAAAATTTGTCGTATAACGCGAAGTCGAGGAAGACAATATTTTCCAACGTAAGGCTCGCCATATCGGCGATTAACATTTATGCTAAATCCTTCAATAGACACAGGCTAATATTTTGGGTCACCACCGTATATGAAAGGGAGTCTTTCACATTTAAGCAACTTGTGGCTGAAATAATTGTTCCGTTTTCAGGACTATAGCTTTACTCAGCTTTCATGTATTCATCACAACTATATAAGTTGAATTTCTTATCATACTGTCGTTGGAGAGTAACGCTATACAATATAGTTGCCTTAATAAACCAATATAATTTCACCAGTCGTAGTATATAAGCGGCAAAGTAAACGACCTTCATTGACAATCGTTTTTCTTTTGTGCCATCCATGTGTAAGCTTTTGCTATCAACGGGGTCCGATTCTAACGTCAAGATCGAAACGTAACTTTCGAGATCGAGAAAACTTACGAGGCTAGTTACTACAGAGCGCAACAAAGAATACCCGTTTAAAAATGAGCTTGTTACTTACAAATGATATTTCAAATTGAAGCATTATTTTCCAAAAATAAAAACCAAGGAAAATGCGAAACGAAAAAAAAAAAAAAAAGGAAACAAAAAAAAATCAGCTGCACATCACTGCTTTAAGAATCTTAGCGAGCATACTGAAGGTCTGGCTTAGAGCTAGCGAGGCTCCGGTGGGAATTCACGCAAGACTTCACATAAAAGCTTTATTGCCTCAAAAACTTCCCTTTCTACAACGTGTCTGGCAGAGGCAATAACAAAGAAAAAAGAAAACTCTTAACTGTACGTTTTTAACAGCGTTGCTATGCGTCTTAGCCGATCAGTCTACTTGCTAACTGATCCCTGGCTTATCAATACGCTGCGTAAAATTATCAATGAATTATTTGATCGGCATAACTTCGTCTGCTCTATCAGCACCGTTGGCAAAAGTCCCCTGAAGCGTTCCAGATGGCGCTGCAAACCACTGCCAAATCAGGCTATCATGCTCGGTTATATA
>NW_019211455.1:24927645-25105618 GCF_002443255.2 Varroa destructor | reverse complement strand
TATATACATACGCCTGTTTCAAGCAAACAACTCTATTAGACATTTTACACATATTTTTATCAACTAATATTGCCGATACTTGGCGGCAAGCTATGAACGATACCAATATGATAATCTTCAAATGTTGAAATGTCCATACATCGCGTACCTACACGATAAATCGAGTCTACGAGATTTCGACAAATTACTGCGTATGTATGCCCGCAATACATTTTCTCTAAACTCTTATTTCTTTTTTATTTTATTCAACTGCTAAATCATCTCGCCCTAAATATTAGCATCGACATCAGTATCGCCAACACTCTGTACGCGGTAGTATGACGTTTATATGCAAACAGTTTCTGTAATGTTTTAATTTTTTTTGCAAGCCCATTTCATTATAGCATTGTTTATCTCCGCATCTCGCATCCGTATGTGTGCACTCGGATAAAAGTAGTGAGACTTTCACCCGTGCGTTTTGTCAGACGCTTATAAAGTCAATGACCATACCCTGTCTGGTCCCAGCCTCCAGGCCTGGTTGGGTTTTTTGTCGTCTCTCAGTGCCGCCACTCGTCAAATGTTCTACTACACTATGCGCTCCAAAGGTTAGTTCTGTGTTATGGATAGAAGAGTAGAACTAATGCCCACAAATAGTAGCAATGGCAGTGTACTGCGTAATGTTCTGCATGTCTATTTACGCTGAGGGCAATTGCACCTGAGGATAGAAGAATGAATTTCTACCGTTGTGGAATCAGCAGTAGCGTCACTAGATTATATGTTAATTAGGCTGTTGGAACAATGAAGGCCGTACTGTTATGGGATATCGGTTTACAGTACTGTTTTTTTTTATCTCGAGTGAAGTGCCCTCTTCTTTTTTGTTGACTTTATACGTTCTTGATGTTTGCGGAGTTCACGTCGGATCCGAGAGGCAATAAAGGGTTGTGCATTAAAAGTTGGCTATTGAACAGTTTATGCCTTGGAGTCATCGAAGCAACAACTCCTTGCAGTTAGGTGTGGGATCGAATTTTGGTAAAGATAAGGGGCTTGGTCGCATTCCCCTCCTGGAGAGCATTGAATGAGTACACATTTGTTGAATGTTTGCTTCTCTCGCTGTCGGTGGCCTTAAATGGACAAGATAGGCCAACGACGGCCAGTACGCGACGTTGTCGACACTTTTAATATAAACGTATCCTATGAACGAATGGAATGAGCCAAGTATGAAGAATGGCACGAAACTAAAATGCCGTGAAGTTCAGTACTTCAGTTTGAAAGGTAACTCAATATGAACAACTGGGAATGAATGGTGACTCTTGAGGAACTTCAAGATGAATAAGTTGGTATTTCACTGCCTTCTGCTTTCGGGAAGTCCTAAGGTTCAAGATCGATTGTTTGTTTAGTTTGTTTTCAACATTTTACGAAGTTCGATGGATTTATATGCACCGTAGATAGCATGGACACTGCACTGGTCTGCTGAATGGATAGTGACAGATGTTTATTTGCCCCTCGTGGTAATGACATAGTAATGAATTGTCTTTGTTTTGTCGAATAGAAAGGCCGCTCTTTGTGAACGGGTGAGACATATGGCATCTGCTAATCACAAAGCGTCACGATCGTGATCTCCATCAACGTCGTTTTCAGCCACATAACCTAAATATATGCAGCACTTAAAAGGTCTAAATAGCGCACAGTAAAACGACAGGCTAAATGAGAGAATATATAAAAATGTCTAAGAATATAGGAACATATTGTTTAGCGGGTTTCACACAGGAAGTTCGAAAGTCAAGATCACAGCTTAGATCAACGCACAAATCTGTAAATATAATTAATATTTTTATATTCAATACATATAAGTGTCGACCGTAATGTATGTAAAATTCGATAGGGTAGTTAAGAACGCCCGCACATCGGTTTAATTAAACATTAGTGGCGGCTAAGTTAGAGAAGCTGCTAAATGGTGTTTCAATGATGGCCTTCATCGGTATGTGTTGTTTATACATTTACATAATTTGCCTTAGTGCTTTTTAGGTTTTAGCGTGAAATTTATCCTCTGAATCTCCAGTAAGGTTCGACTGTGCTATGGATGTAAAATTTCGACATGAAAATACCTACTTCTAAGCCTTAAGGCTGTTACATTCATTTTTGGACACTTTTGCTCCTTGCTTTTGCAAATGAACTTTTATTCCCATTTTTGCAAGCTGGACACCCAATAGATATTTATACGAGTTGATAATGATAACGAAGCTTAAACCAAATTTTTTTTGCTTCGAAGATTGAATCAATACGGGCTCGCCAGGCTATTGTAATGTTAATACCTTCGAGCGCCGTCAATATTCCGCAATATCCCTAAGTATATCCTACATAACAATAAGGACGCGACATTCGATCATTTAGCGCCTTGGCACCCGCATTTGAAATTACAAGGCGTTTAGTTTTACATTACATTTTCTCCACATATATAGTGCGTAGTTCCCTGGTAGAAACCTCTCATTGGCCTTGGCGACGTTACATAGGCCCACGGATTGATGAGGGCCGCAAATGGTATTTAAGTATTGTCCACGCACTTCGAGGTTATTCATTATACCATCTGACTGTTGCAAACCGAACAACGGATTCTTCATATAGAACCGATAAGGCCGACAAGAGCATCTTGTTAAACCTGGCGCAAAGGTCTTGTTCAGCCTATAATCAGAGACCTAGTTGGACTGTACGTGAACCTTAAAAATATTCAAGCTTGTCTGGTGACACACAAGTAGGAAATTCGCTTCAACTTTACTTCAATAATTTCGACGTTGTCCCTGTACGGAAATTTCGCTAAAGCGTAAATGACGGTAGCATGGGTTTGAAATAAGAAGAGGTTTAAAGCCATTAACGACGTACTGACAAACAACGCTAGTTATAGGGTTTCTGAACTTTTTTGTGGGTCTATAGTACGCGTAGGGCCTTATGCCTATGCGTTTAGTATGTAGACGAATATACATTTAACAGATTTGCATTAAACGATGGTGCAAGATTGATAACCATAAAAAAAATAGATTTTGGCTTTGGATTATCGCGTAAACTAAATTTAAATACATCACTACGTGCTTAAATAAAGCGTTTCTTTCATCGCTCACACTAAGAAACACAGATGAAAATATTGATTACCGTTACAAAGCTCACTTTTACCTATCTTATTACTTTCTTCTTACTTTCATACTTATTACTTTCTAATTATCCTAACTAATTGGTAACAAATATGTACAAATTAAATATAAGCTACAATTAACATGTCATTTTATATCTTTGTTAGACAAGGCCGGGACCGGTTTACCTTCTTGGGGATTTGAGTCGCAAGCTTTCGTAGACGTAACTGCTTTGTCACTACGGTTCTTCGTTGTGGAACGTATGAGCAAAAAACCTGATCTATGACACAGCTTTTTTATGCGTACGTTTGAGCTTTACAAAGTAATTTAGGCACTTCTTTGCAATAAATAAAGTGCTTCGATTGCGTCATAAATTAAGAATTAATGGCTGCTCATTAAGTAAACGCTTGCGTTGCGGGTAAGCACAAGGCACAACAAGCTGACATAATGATCGGGCCGTTGAGTACGAGTCGTTGAGAAGTCTTGCGCTTAAAAGACATATTGAGAATTTTCAGCGTAATCTAATTCCTGTATGCAGGAGTGGCTATGGGAGCAAAATAGGTAACCGTCAGAGACGAAGCAGCATAGACAGAATATCCTAAAGTGAATGGTCGTAGGCGAGCTAGCTTCAATCACTGGTGAAGAGCCACTTGTTCTCAGTTGATTGCCCTGCTCATTAATTGGTTTAAGGGAGTTTTCTCGAAATGGATAATCTAGACTACAGCATTTAGCTAACTTTTCGTCCTTCTCTTAAAAAAAAGCAGCAAACACGCAGTCCTACTCTGCTCAAAGCCTAAATAGCTCTGCTTACGCTTGACGTACTCCAGTCTCTAGTGAGTGGGCAAATGAGTGAAGCCCTCTTCAGGGACACCCCAAAATAGACGTTTGCCGTCCTTCTTCTGACGTGTAGTTGTATATACTCGTTCTAGTAATCGCATCAGCCACAGGCCTCTGCTTTCTGTGCAAGCGGCTGATAGACTAACTGCTTGTTAAATTCTGTTGTTACGTTCTGTTGCTGGAAACATCATCGGGTGCCAGAAAGAATTTATCAACTTTCGAAAGGGAAGCAGAAGACCGTAAGTAATCGGTCGTTAGGCCTGTGGTTCGAAATATTTCATGTCGTTTGCTTTTGTATGGCCCAAGATGAATGGAAGAGAAGCAGGGCCTCGACAATATAAACTCCAGGCAAACTTTAGGCATTTTTGTATCCCGAGATCTGGGCTGATAGAGGCGGACTATGGCCAAACTATTTACTGGACTTAAGGTATCGGCAAATATTGCACACGAGCATGAGCGGGTGCCATCCGAACTATTAAAATTGATCTAGTACACCCTAGGACCTCAAGACGAACAAAGCCTAAAACGCTGTCCCATACAGAAAGCAAGGGAACGAAATCCTTTACAGCCTACTATACAGTTCCTTCGGATCAAACATTTGTCACATGGCGCACACGTATTGAAATGCAGATAACAAAAGCCCTCTATAAAATATCATAATCAACTGCTGTTTTAAGGCAATCTATATGACCAAAGCCAAGGACTGCATTGTGAGCCTGATGTGTATATCATCTGGTGAAACCTACGCGCTATGCGTGTCATTCCTACACCTCATGTCTTTACGGATATTGCTTGTATGCGACATCTGAGTTATATCTATAAATGCACAGAAAATTTAATTGGTTGCTCAACTAACATCTCCGTAGAGGTTTAGTCGAGTCGACCGTAAACGAAAACGGAATGAGCGCTAAATTCCATCATCAACCGGAATAGCTACGTCCGGGCTAGGGTCAGTCGATGTAGTTCTACGTTACTATGTGTTCGAACCGCTACCTATGATATATCTGAACTTACAAGAGGCTGCGAAGGGTCGGTATCATGTAAATCCTTTGGCGTTTGGTATTGATGTCGGACATGTTGACCTGCACCTCGCTCGACACTAAGAGTGCGCACGAAATTCGCTAGATCCGCGCGTGAATTCACGTTGCGACACGCTGAGCCCACTACAGAATAGTGGTCCTGCTGCTCTTGAACTTTGCAGGCCAGAAGCTCTGTTGCCGATAGAATCGAACTCGAGATGGTGTTGCTCAAGTCGCAGTAAACCTGCAAACGATGCAATAAGGCACCAAAACGTAGAGCGTAAAAATATTACTACTATTATTGTAGATTTCGGTGTACACAAATAACGAAATAATAATGATGTACCTATATGCAATTGATCTTGTAGCGACGACATAACATTTTTGTATCTATTTTATGTAAGATCAGTTTTCAAAGAACCCACTTCTAGAAAATGAAGATTATTATATTAGAAAATGGATGATTGTGGTTACGAATAGCAGTTCTTTATCCTAAACGTTATCGTCGTATGTTCATTGCCACCAATCCCGTGTACATCGTTCTTGTACAAGTTGGTCTTTAGCTTGTTTCAGAGAGCACATGTACGTTTAGCAACGACTGCAGCATTTTATTAGACCTAGTATGTATTTTTAAACTGGAAAACGTGGACAGCGTAAGTAGAAACAGAGGAGCGTTGGCAGTAACTCCTCATAACATCTCAAAGGGCTGGTTGCATGCACTGAAATTATTTCCATAGCCAAAACATATTCTGTGGCTGTAATCATCCATCACGACCGCTGCTTCCAGGCTGTCGTATCACAATCAGAAAGGACTCATAGCTTCACAATTAGAAAGAATCTGTTCCGTATATTAGATGACACCGGCGGTCGCGAAAATGATTGATTAATCACAATAACAGGGATAGAGATCACAACTGATTTGGAGGAGACCTCCCTCGGGAAATCATTAGAAAGATATGAAATTTTTAGTTTCTAACTATCGTTGAAAACCAAGGAAATATTGTAGCCAACATTGTATCGGATTTTCTGCAAATCCTTTACTAGGTAAGCGGCTTTGGCAGAACATGCAAAGTAACTTGAATAAACAGAAGTCTTTTCGAAAATTATGAGCAAATCACATGTAGTGTTTTGTCCATCTTATAGATAGAAGTACACCGAAAATCAAAATTGTTTTATTTCGATTGGTTCTGTTTGAGCGTTCGGTATAGAACGGTCGTACGCGTTACGAAATACCAGAGTTGCAAACATGAGTTAAAAGTACTCATAGGACAGTGTTATCGATACTTCAAAGAAAATCTTTGAAGACGCAATATTAACCTTCTGTACGGCTCGTAGCCTGAAGCTCAAATCGAGGCCTACCGTCCTACTGTGAACAAAAACTGCGCGTTGATCGACCTGTCTATAGTCAGCGCTTGGTTGTGGCGTATGCAATTAGATCACACACCTTATATCATAGTAATATAATTTTTAGCGAAGCTATAGGACCAGCGCAACGATATTTCGGCACATGTTTCAGCCTAGCGCATATAATGAATTTAGTCGTTTTAAATGCACCTTTTTAATTACCCCAAATTTTGAGTCGATATTGCCGTTCGTACTTTAGCAATCCTCAACGGTGCTTTACATTTACAGCGAGTTTTACGTATGACGAACAAACAAAAAAAAATGTATATATAAATATATTATTTAAAAAAAAAAAAAGATTAAATATATACGAATGATATTCCGATATAGTGAAGTTACTAGAAAGCAAAAACAATAGGGGAAACAACCGCTGACTTCATATATTTTGCAGTTTTCATGTTTTCAAGCATATTTTTAGCACTTGTCTGGTTAGATTACATACACACTAAAAAACTATGCGAGCTCGAAGTATTCATAAAACAGCTCCACTGTTATGTAAGGTTGACGTAAAATTATGTGATATAGACCAACTTTGCAATTAAATAATGATAAAAATTCATCAAAGTTCTTGTAATAAGAGGTTAGGCCTTGCCTATCACTTAGATCTAATTACCATTTTGAAGGCCGTACGCTACTGCAATGCTAATTTCCTACAGTTATAAGTGTAGTCTTGCAATTTTTCTACTGGTCTTTTTTTGTCTATTGATTTATATTTAACATTTACATCAAAATGCACGGTATGTTGCGATACAAATGTAGATCGAAGCTCAAAAAGCTTTGTTGATCCTCGACCATTTACTTTGTTTTTGGATATGTAAGGGTTGTGTGAATGCACATGTGTGCCTCCGACGGCGTTGAGAGGTTTCGCCCTTCCATGTTCCATAGGTTTTTTCGAGATGAACTAAAGTCACACTTTGTTCTCTCAAGCTCATTTACCTTTTGCGTATGCCGTCGACATCGCCATCCAAAGACTACGAAAAAAAAAAAGTCTGATCCTATTCTTTCCTCATGTTCGTATAGTCAAGCAACGTTTCTGTGTTGGTTTTGCTCTTCCTCTTCTATTCAACGAATCCGTGGAGTCTTCAAATCTCTTTCCCCCGCCTGGGACTTCTCCTTATGTTTTTCTCTTCCTTGTCACCTTCCCGACCTTTGCTTCTTTTTTCCTCTACATTTTAGAACCTGTTAGGGCGCCCAGCCTATTCGTTTATTGTTCCTTCTCTGTCACAAGGCTATTCGTTCGCACTTTCTTGTCTACTTTCTTTTCCTCTGATTTTCGTTCTTGGGTTTTCATTTGGCTTTCCTTTGCCATTCGCTATCGCCGCCGGCGCCACTACAGTCCTAAAAGCTAGAGCATTTTGTTCGCTATTTTCTTTATCTGGCTTCTTCGCTTATCCCATGTTTTCTTTCGTCTTGCGAAAGAACATACTGTGGCTGGCCGAACTTTCAGGCCATCCAGCTCTGGACAGCTATCTAACATCAACATAAAGAGCGTTGGCGACAATAGAAGGAACAACTCTAGCACTGACATGTATAAGTAATAAGTATGAAAATGGCGTTGCAGCTTAACGGGGCGGAGTTTCCCTCTAATGGCTTTAGACAACTGTCTCATTAGACCCAGCACCAACAATACAAGCGGCGGAAGCTGGGCGCTACCGAGAAAGCCGATAACAGGGATAAAAAGGATAAGGTAAGTAGAATAGCAGCAATAATATTATCACCATTAACGTCTACGGTCCGACATCAATATGCGAGCGATCGTTGTCCGAGCCATCCGAGAAATATCCGAGAAAATGCCGAGCTAAAGATGGGGATGGCAATAGAGGTCAAAGCAGCGAGCAGAACCGAAAAAAAAACAAAGGTCGTGAAAATATCCTAAGTTAAACAAGGCAAAAATGATATTGTAGTGCGGAGGAGTGAGCAGCAGCAGCAGCAGCAGCATCAGCAGCAGCAGGAACAAAAAAAAGAGTAGAAGAATTATAAAGACTAGTCAGAAGCACAGAATAATCCGGTATCGGTGGGTGTGAGGCCAGTGATGGCCAAACGGTGAGTCGAGGTAGAGGATTAGGAATACCAGCTGCAATTTCTCATATACGCGGCTTCTGGGCGGAAAAATTTTAAGGTAACTGTTGCTCGGACACATATATATGCCTTTGCATATGTATGTGACACACAGATACACATGAATATACATACAAAAGGGCGTCACCACCTTCATTCGACCGGATAGAACTGCGAGTGCTGCTATTGCATATCTACATAGGTGACTGCCTGCTTGGAGTGGTAAGTAAGAGAGAGAAGAAGCAGGCTACATACTATGAGGACGATGTCTGTCTATGTTTCTCTCTGCCTACCGTCAAAGGCAAGTGATGCCATGACAAGCCTTCGATCTTGTAATCGCTACGAGCGCCGCATTGCTAATAGCATATATACAATAGCGAAGTATAATCAACAAACAAGATAACGAATTGATTGGACCTGAACTTCGCCTTGAGCGAGGGCCTGCGGTCGGCCAATTCTCAGCACTGCCGTTTGCTGCGGAGAGAATCCGGCAGAAAAGAGAAGAATTCGGTGAGGCTAATTGGTTATTTCCTCCTGCAGTGAACGGAGTAAGGAACAGTCATTTCGTGACGTTGTACAACGAGTAGATAGCGGTTGACGCCAGCAGTCTGGCTAACAACAAGCGAATACTAACAATGGCGTTGTCGACTACTCGTGTCTTACCCGGATTCAGGTCCTTGAAATCGAGATCCAAGCAAACTGAACCCTCCTTATCATAAGATGTTGAATTTCACAGTGACTCAAAATTTATTCGAGCTCACTTCGGAAAAGTCTACAAATTAAAAGAAAGTTATGAACGTTGCAATCACATAGCGCAATACTGAGTGTAGCTACCTCCTGTTAAGATAAAGGTTATATTTGAATGAAACAAACGTATTGGGAAGCCAATATTTTCTAACTTTAGGAAGCATTTACTGCTTCTTATTATTAACATTAAATATTAACATTATATGGCCTTTAATGGGTGATGCATAGGCATATACTGACATAATCTACTATATTTTTTGGCAACAATTGAACAAATTAAGCAATTCTTAACTATTGTTATCTCTCCTACTTTATTAAGACCACCGTATGCCAATGGATTGAAGTCAGATAGAGCAGAAATGGTAGACAACAAACAACAGTAACAAGTGTTCATTGTTTGAGCATTAGACATATTGTTGTATATAACGTTCTTACCAAACATTTCACTGAGTAAACACTTCCCCAAAATATCACATAAGGCTATTTCTCTTACTGCAACTATCATTTCAACGCCTGCGGCCAGAATGGTTCGCTTTCATTTTGGCAAAGCTAAATTATTCACCGAAAATGTCTCAAGTTCTTATAGCAGCTGTTTACCTTACTATTTTGTAGAAAACTCGAAATCGATTTTGGGTTATAGAACCGGGACAGTGCTTACGCAGAGTATAAAAGGCGTCAACAAGAATTAAGTAGATCAGAGTTAAGACTAACAGGTCGTTACTTGCGGAAACTACGGAGCTGTATCTTCTATGAACGTCAATCGGAGCAAGCAGTTGTGCACTGCAGCGCTGGGCCGTCGAAATAAGTTGTCCTCTTCGTCCAGCCAAGGCCAGCAAAGCTGCGTCTTTCCTTCAATTCCACAACAGCAGCAGCTTTTCAACCAGACAAGTGGCAAGTCTGTTCAATGTATTATTTGATTGAGTCTTGATCTCTCATCGTTGCACCTGACCGCCGCCACATCACAGCCTCTATTAAGGTCTATCACGTAGTTAACAGTCATAATAGAGGAACTGGCCGAACGGGAGACAATGAACAACATGTCTAGTTAAGCTTCATCAGATCCTGAACCCTCTGTCTTTAAGAGAACTTCAAGCGTTTCATTAGATCAGAGAGCTATTCCCAGATGACCCGCTCTCAAATTGATGAGAAAAGCTCTAATGTACGGGAGGTCGCAGTTTTCATTTATTTCTTTTCCTTTCTAATTCTTCGTTTGGTGATGGTCAAGTCTTACAACAGCTGGAAGCCGTTCAGTGCTCTACGAAGCTGTTGTTATAGCTTTGCTTCTATCAAAAATAATTACCCTTAGCCAGGTTTCAAAGATGAATGTATCAGGTAATAGAAAACGCTATACCTGACATCTGCTGTATTTCGTTCAAAGTATATGTATGTGTATATATATCGTGGAGTACTTTGTACGGTGGAAACTTTACAGCTAAGAGATATGGGCCCATTTGACAATCAACCTTCTATAAAAAAGCTGAAGGCCGTCTCTGTTGACCTGGAAAGGCCTAGTGGAGTTCGTTATTTAGGTTGACGATATCCTTTTGAACTTAGAACGCCGCTTCTCTATAGCACTCTCAATCATAGGGTCTTGTTCGTATACGGTTTTTTTTTTGGTTTGTGTCGATTATAACTTTTTGACCGCAATGAAAGACAAATAAAAGTGTCGAAAATACCGTTCGCTGTCTCCCCATATCCATTTGTCAAGCCTGAAGTGGGGGTAAGAATCTCTGATCCAAGAGATTCCGGAGGGTAGTTGGCCTTATAACATCAATTTAACGTTTTACAGGATTCTCCGAGAATAGTTAAATATAAACAGAGCAAGCGACTGGTCGAATGCAATCGATTTATCTATTTTTGTTATAGTAGATTTAATAGGAATTACTACTGAAGGTGTACCTGGCTCTGCAGATAGCCGTGCAAATCTATTGGTTTAGTGCTTTCGGTATAATGGCTATTGAGCACGAGGAAACTGCATCCATTTAATTATAGACTGTTGAATAGAGAAAGGAGTAGACCGTTGCTTTTTACAACCTACGAGGATTTTGTCTAGTTGTTTTGAGGAAAAAATAAAAAACATAGGTTTCCTAGACGATTTTTTAATGATTACAATTTATTTTCAGCTAAACTAGTAAATCGACGTAGTTTTAATTCACGATTGAAGACGGAAGATGGTGCACGTATTGCACAGAAGCTAACGGATCAAGCAAAACATTGCACTAATACTAATCTCATAGTTTTACGAATCAGGCAAACGCATTTGTAGGCCCGATGTTCGATACCTAGAACGCTGAACTTAAGCATTTTAATTAATGACGGAGTCATCGTTTTTGGCATGAGATAGCTTCGTGGTTAACCTTCTAACTTATATTATTCGTTGCTATCCCACATTGTTTTTTGTTGGAAGCTTCTAGAAACATACGGATGCGAGCTTTGTAATTTTGATGACGGCATTGGACATTTGTGCTTTCGTCGTTTGCTCACCAGTGCTGGATCTTGATAGCTTCTTATCCGAATGAAACTACAGTAAATGATGGACCCGTCATTTATTGCAATCATTTCTTTGCGAGTGTTATAGAATACAAACGACCCAGAGAAACAATAATTGATCGAATGGTATCGAGGCAAACTTGACAAGAGGCCACAAAGTCGGATTGGTTTTACGCGCAAAACTCAACCATTTGTTGACATAACAGACGGGCTTAAATTGAAAGCTTAGCTAGAAATATCAACAGATGAGGAAAATGAAAGTGTTCGCTTTGAGCAAATTCTGTATATAGTAGGTACATACAGAACTTATTTTCTCTTAAAGGTAAGTCGCTAGGCAAATTAAATATTTCGTATTACTAAATATCTATTTTGCTTTAAAAACTATGCTATCTGCAACTAACACGCAATAGAACCGTTTCGTGGGTTGCTAGAGCATACCAGAGTTTTTTTTACACATTTACATAATATATAGAGCGCACGTTTTAGCTCCCCGAGGATACATTATACTGTAATGTAGTTTTGAGTACAGGGGCGCAGGAGATGAACCTGCACGTACTTATAGCTTGTGAGCTGTACGTCTGACAACTAGTCAGACCTTTATATCTAGGAACCGATGCTGAGCTAGACTACTCTGCCGTCTCTCCGCCCAGTTCCAGGCAGATGCCCTGGTCGCGTTCATGCTTTATCCTAAACAGATGAAATTACACACGCCATCAAAGGTAAATTTACCCTTAAAGTTGTTTATCCGGAAGCTCATTCAGCAATATATTGAAGAAAAGGCTCTGAATCGCTCCCATAAATTACTCTGATAGCTGGATCGATGTATACCTTAAAAACTTTCAGTTGTTGCTATCAATTGTCCTGTTTGTGAACTAGATGCAGCTCCGGTAGCAGTCATGTTCCTTACGTAGGCTACACAGTGAAACTCTATTAAGGAAAAACATTTCAGGACGAAACCGAAAGCTTAATTGTTTCATCTACAGGCAAAGGAAGCATACCATGTGAAATCGAATGGTTGTCTTGGGAAGCTGACCCTCGACGACTTAAAAAAGCCTTAGTTGACCTTATTTTACGTAAATATGCGAATGAGTATGTGTCATATGGCTATTTGTATCCGGAAAATCAACATGACCTTACTAATAGGGCCTCGGGCTTGAAGTTGCCTTTTCGAAATCGTATCGAGAGCAATGCAACACCGATCGACGGAAAAGCTCTAAAAATACAAACGACCCTTGTCTGGGGACAGAGAGTTGATATCATCAACTTGCAATAGATTGCCTGCTCTACTGGTATTGTTCTTTTATCTCACCGTTTAACAGGTAATATTTTCTTATGACGTGTTAGAGCTCATAAAATTAGAAACGTAAATTAAGGACAATTTACGTGCGAAAATCCAAACCGATCGAAGAAAAAGCAACGGATTCTGCAGCGAAAGGAGGTTCGCAAAGTGTTTGTACTGAGTATTGCTTACACGTATAACAGAACATCACGCATTTGTTTCGCACAAGAATTAATCAGTCTTCTATTGAAAAATCTATTTTATCAAGGTACTCACTTCTTCAAGTTCTTCGAGGAGCTTGGGCAGCGTCACGCTATAATACTGTTCGATCATGCCATTAGTGGCATGCAACTGTTGCACGTACAGGTTGTGTGCATCATAATACTCCGCCAGTTTCTGCGGACTCCGACTTTGTGCAAAGGCAGCATAGGCAATACTGTAGTTGTCGTGACACTGTAAAAAGAAGCGAAATTAGAAGAGTAGATAATTATCTATAGCTTATAAAATTATGTATGTACAATCTACATTCTGAGGCAACGTATGTTGAGTACGAACCGAAAACGACGAAACGAGAAAAAGAACTTTCAGCACACTTTCGTTATCAGCACAAGCCTTCAGCTTGAGTCAGCTAGCTACTTTATCCAGTGATATGTAGTATGCGTGAATCCACAAAAGCCGTTGTGGATTGGGTTGGACGTCGATAAGAGAACCATTACCCAGGAAATTCGTACCGAGATACCATTTTTGTCTTAGCTATACGTTAGCTGTCATTGTCAGCGCTGCATATTTTTTACGAATCTGACGTCCACAATAATCACGCTATAGCTCGGCGCGACGCGATACATGCAGCGTCGCAAATGTAACGTGACTAGGCAACGTCTAACCCTCTTTGCCCTTCTATTCTCGGGAATCCACCGCAGCATCGTATCTCTCAACAAGTAAATATTTCAACCGGTTGCAATTTAGGACCCTAAACCAGCCCCTCGCATCGTTTGCTGTAATGTACAGTGTTACTGGTGCTTGCCGACCCGACAAGGCGGATTTTAGATGTGTGCTCTATCTATTTCTAGTATGCAGCGGCGTGCAATTTCTCGAAGTTTTATTTAGCTATTTTCAAGCTGTTCCATTATATTATTGCAGGGGGGTCGTTTATTTAAAATCCTTTTAAGAGGTTCGCGCACCTTTAACCTCGGTTTCATTTTGGTTGTCGTACAAAACACCGCTAGGAAAGTAAACTTCAGTGGCTGAACACTTTAACGTCGTAACTTAAGCCTCGATATTTTTGCCGGCCAGCTGAATTTTGAATTTCAGAAACGCATTAATAATGTTAATTTACGTAGCCACACAGATGTTACAGATGCAAACTTTTGCTAGCGTAGGCGTTTGGGATCTAAAAGGTATAGGCGATGTTAGAGGAACAAATACAGGACAGATAACTCCTGCCGAACAAAAACCGATTCATTTTTCCTGACAACGTCCGTTTCGTACGTGTTTTATCTCTATGCATAATAAATCAATTCTTCTTTGCAAAAACGTGTGTTTTGAAACACGTATCGCTTATAATCATATTAGGATATGGGTGTATATGGGGCTGGATAGGTCAATTGCACAGAAACGTCGATACGCCTGTATATGCCAGCACAGTATTTGATCAGTGAGGACAGATGTGTTCCTGACAGATATTAACGTGCACTTGTTTATTGCTTTCTACTGGAATCGGTAGAATTAGTATTTGTTACAGTACAGGATTAAGTGTTGAGTTGCAACAAAAGGATGTTTGTTTGCGATATAAACAAACAAGGTCCCAAGAGAACTTTTATCAAACAGTCCTGTTTACATAGTGGCTTCTGTATATATTTTAGGCCAAACACTTAACACTACAACCGACAAAGCTTTTTCTTGTATAAACGACTTTCATCCTATAAATAGAGGGTCGCCAGCTCTATAAAACACATATGCACGTAAAGAAGATGCACTATTTAGCAAGGAAATATTAGAAACACCGATTCCTGATATCGGTGCTGATACCAGATCCACTTTGAGTGAGCAGCTAGTACGAATTCGGCCATCCTAGATTTTGGTGCCTCAGCTTTATGCGAGTGCTCACTGTAATTCTCAGTATAGTCGTTCTTTTTTATGACGCAGACCTTTCTGGAATTGGCTGCCTCGACGCGCGCTTCAGCCATTCGTTAAGCAAATGCCGACCCTTCACAACGTAGTGTGCAGGCTAAAATATACAAATTAAACGTACATTTGTCGCTTGAATCCTATACATCTTGCCCCCATGCAAACAGTATACATGTTATAAACTTAAAAATATAAATGGTGCTAAATGCTAGCTGCGGACTGGTCATTGTTACATTCTTCATGATAGATTAGAGTTAATAATTAACACGTTTAGTTGAAACTAGAACGAATGTTTGATTCTCTAAAGATTATCTTCTTATTATTAAGATTATCTTAGTCTTCAATGTGATTCATGCCGAATCAACATAGATATCTAACTAATAAATCGTTCATAAATAAAATTATCTTTTGACCATCGAAAGCAAATTTAAACCTGGGCGTTCATGTCGATGCACCGTTAACATTGTTCACTGTCTAATTCTCAACTATTGCCGTTTATCCGATGCTTTTCTCTTGTTCTATAAGAAAAGTCTGCATACTGCTACGAAAGAAAAAGAACGAAGCCGTTTGCATTCACTGAAACAAATGTGGTGCATAGGTTTTTACCCAGGTTTGATGTATCCTGATCCGGCGGACTTGAACACACGTAACGCTAGCAGACGAAATACCACCGTTTTTAGAAATTTGCGAGTGAAAAACCTATGAAGTTTACTTCAGAAGAAGTTGATTCAAAAGGAAAACATCTTTTAATCTCAAAAATCAATGTCTACTGGTTAAATCTTTGCTCGTTTGCGCCGCGGAGTTCATCGGAGGTTGGTGAAGACATTGGGGCAAAGAAGCCTTAAGCGAATGTACGGTACATGAATAACGTAAACGTTTCAAGAAGGGAGATTAAAATATCCGAGATCAGTTAAAAATGACAATATGTAAAGACCCAGAAAACAAGAACGTTTGACCACAATTGAATACGCTCTTGACGAAAGCGGAACTGTGAATCTAGGGGCTCTGTCGACTTAAACTGGCGTTTTCGATGTAAGGTGTCAAAGAATCATAACCCAAATACCCAGAATGCGAAATCAAAAATTAGCTCCGGGCCACTTGGAAAAAATGCGTGTGGTGTATTCCACTTTGGAGCTTTAATCAGCAAAAAAGCCTCCTGGGGCACACAGTTGCCATGGTTCAATTTATATAGCTAAGCGGAGAGGAACGAGGTGAAAAAAGTGATGTTATCTGGAAAGAAATCGAGCTCGATGGCAGTGTTGGGTAGGCTCAGTCGTAACTAATGCAGTCCAGGACCTCGAATTTGTCAAGAGATTCATGAGCCATTGGTACGACAATTGGAAGTGCCCAGTCTGGTCACTGGGTGATAATGCCTGACCTGGTTGCCATCCTTCAATTATTTCTGAATTGACCAAACGAAAATTCAATCCTTCATTTTCAAAAATAAAGAAGAGTACATTTAACGCATATTAAAAAAAAAATGATCGTTCTAGTCCAACTAGTTCAAAAATTATTTGATTTCCGAGTCGAATACACTATGACGTAATTATTCGAAGCACCTATGGGAGGCTGTCATCAATAAACAGATAGATGGTAACAGCGATAGTTGCACGTATGTCGCATACTGATGCGAAGGAAGCTTAAAGAAATCATCCATATATATAAATAGCACTCCACGATCCATTTACCTGCACAGGTGTATACAGACTGAACCACCTGAGACAGCTGCCGAATCCTGTCGATTGATTTCATAGCCCCTTTCAATCGACAATCCTGTTGCGTGTGCTGCACGACAGTGGTCAGAGTCTCGAGCTATACAGGTCAGAGATGAATGAACGTATGAATAAAGCGGATAAGTATATCTGTATTTTCACTTGTTGTTCTTGGCGGGTTTTTTTTTTCTTTATTATCTTTTAATAGTCGATACCATATTACATATCGATGCGGCATTCGGACAAAGATCATAGAAGGTTGCTAGTAAGCAATAAATATTCTATAGCTTTAGCAATAATTTACTTTAGTCTAGCAACTTCCAGAAAGCCAACGCCTTTTCTATCCCGTCATCAAGGTAACGTGCACGTACACATACACTGTCATCACGCTGCGGCCGCGGCTCGTGGTACATGGTCGGTGATGAAGGGGCTGATATATGGATATATAACTCATTAGTCACCATGTGAATGGATGCAATGTTAAGTGTTTTCTCTTCAGTGTTGTCCGCTTTTGTAACAACATATTAGCCTCTCTATGCTGCAGAAAACCTTAGTAGTAGATATTATAGATTACAACAGTAATAATACTAGGACTAGTTTTGTTATGTAGAGAGAACATTTGCTCGTTCCCATAAAGCAGTTAGATTAAAAAAAAAAACCGTTTATCTTACGCTAAAATTTCTATCCATAACTCAAGATTACCATGAACTGCATTCTCCATAAATACTGCTGTGTCCCTAAGGTCAGTCTCAATACTTTACCTTAAACGCATTTGCCTCTATTTACGAACTGGTTACATATTAGCCACTATCATCCATTGTTTTCTGCGGCGAAAGAGAACGGGGAGGCTACGTACAGATCATAGCCATTAAGTCTTAAAGGTCAAAACAAAACAAGACGTTCTTTAACTCTTACCTACTTGCTGCTCTCAGGTTCCCTTTTTTCCAGCTCAACTTCCTTATTCAATCAATAAATTGATTGATAAGAACCGAAGTAAAAGGTGTAGGAAAGGGGAGTCCTCGCCATTTGTGGATTGGCTTAAATCTTGATGGCCAGCGAACAGCCAGTAACGTTTTTACCACTCCTGTAAACAAACCCTCCTGAGATGGGATGACGTAGCACCTTTCATATTTGAGCATATGGTGGTACATGATTTTCGTCAAGCTTTTTTCTCCATGTTCAACGTCTTGTGCCGACCAGTACACTCCCCATCCCATCGTACACCTTCAAGTCTACCTATGGTGTTGTTATCAAACATTTGAGTCGCGTAGCGTATAGTTATAATAACAGATGTAACAGAGCAATACTTAATACACCAGAACTAGCTTAAAGGCTCAGTACGCGCACATTTTTTGCTACGACACTCCGGCAAAGGGCTTCCGATTTTGCAGCTAGATATCGTTGAAAAACAAGCAGCGGCACCATAAGTTGAAGCCACTTAGTTACCACCAGATGAGATCGCTTCGAATTAACGGCTTAATTGTTCAGGTAGAGGAACAGCAGCGACCTACCTTCGGCAGAGCAAATAACCGACGGTGATGATGAGGGTGACGAAAAGAGAAAAGTAGAAGAGCAGATAAGTTGGATCTCATTCACCCGAACGGACCTTATACGATAGACTAGACCATTATCCGCTCGCTCAATTCTTTTCCTCTCCACGTATTCGTATCTCATTCAACTGTATCCGTTGGTTTCTTCCCCTCTTTCTTGTTGGTACCGATACGGTTACGACCATTACTGACAAAATGAAAAAAGCGCCGTTTCTTCTACCAAATAAAAATACTGTTGTGAACCGAAGCGTTTGTGTTTGCGATAATCGTCGTGTCCCAGAAAGTAAATAGAACAAGGTACTCTAAGTAGGCAGTTAGGCGTAGCTCCCTACCCTGTCAAAGCACAGTCCTTGTTCATTGTCCCCTGCGGGCTCTACAGAGTCCTTTTGTAGGCCGTTATTCAATTCAAACATCGAGAGATGTTTCGGCGTTTTGGTGCCTTTTTCTATGATCATATAGCCGTGCCTGACGGCAAGGCGGGCAGAACAAGTAAAACAACCTGCGAAACAGTCAAACGCCTTCAATATTGTTAATGTCGACGCTGTCAGCAGAAAAGCACAACGAGAGTAAAAAAGGAAGGAGCAATGCAATGATAGGGTTGGACGGGGAAGGTGACCCCCCTCCCCCTCCCCCCGAAAAGAATGAGACAGTGGCCATTCATGTTTCACTCCATGCGATAGTTGCCGTATGCTCCTTCATCCTCAGCCAGAGGGCGTAAAGTTAAGTTGCATGGTCCTGCAGCTTCTAGCAGCGTGGCACGAGCCTTGAACAACCATATTGAAGAACAGGTTGTTGTCGTAACGCTGCCGTTGAAAGCACGTCTAGTAGTATACACTGACTAATGGTAGCAATAGACTCCAGAAGAAAAAGCACACGCTCGTTTCCTCTGAACGAAAAGAAAAACTCCGTGCGCATGCATGTTCATTTATGGGTTAGTAAAGGAAAACGAAGTTGGTAAAAGGTTTACTACTGAGTAAAATCTCTAATTCTAATCAATCGTTCACACATCAGTCCTTCCAATTGACGGGAGCCTCTAATGATAGTTTCATATAGCGTATACTCACGACGTTGCCTAACGATCGTCTCGTCTAAGACCCTTTGCTTTTGTGTTGATTTTAAATATTTTTGGAAAAACATTTAAGGGGAAGTTTCCAAAATGTAATAATAATAAAGTAGAAAAGGAAACGAAATATTTACAGAATGTCTCAATAGATTTCCACACGCGCACGAAATGAAATGTACGTAGTTTAAGTTATATTTTGTTCGTGCATGCTCAAGGTTTCTTGCTAGCGTACATTCCAATCGATTTTTTGTCCTCTGAATGTATTACGGCTGACAACTTATCGAGTTAACGATATTACCTCACTGTGAAATAGTTGTCTTCCAAAGTTGGCTCTAGTATTAACACACGATATTCATCACAGGAGAGCACAGCTGCCAGCGGTTCGCGCTTCGAGCGAGTAATGCGAGCTCACTGATAGGCATGCGAAAGAGCATCTGATGTATGGCATCAGCGCAATTAACGCTTTTTTACAAAAAAAAAACGGTCATTTTGATCTAGGTTCGTATTATTATTATTCAGTGAAATTCAACACTGGGGTGGCCGTATCGTTTGCAGACGCAATTCCTACGACTGAGACAACAACGAATAAAAGAGCCCTATAACTAAGCTACCCCCTAACCAGCGATCAAAGCACATCATTCAAATCTCAGTACATTCATGTTGAAATCGTTAATTTTTTGAGGATTTTGCAGCAATTTTCAGAGTAGTATCTGTCTCAAATATATATATATATATATATATATATATATATATATGCAGACAGATATGCTACTTCCAGGCTTAGTTCTGTGACATGAAACCAATTGTATACGTACACACATATGTAGAAATATATTTAAAAATGACGATTCCATGCGGCTGACTTAGTTATCTTTCTTGTTTACAAAAACTGGATTTTGAAAGCATTTTTTTCTATTTGGCCGAATTTCCAGGTGTTTAAATAAAAAGTTTTTTTTTTTAATAATCTAAACAAGCTATATTCTCGCTGCTTGCAATGATTTGCATAGTCCTATTTGGATATTTTCCCAAATGCTAGAATAATAACAATCAATTTCGCTATATTTCTTTCCCTCCTTAAGTTTAGCCGGAAATGACCCCTTGACTCAACTTCCAAAAGCATATTTAAGTGAAGTTTATCACAGGTTTATCACTATAGCGCTCTATAGGTAAAAAAAAAAAGGCAGTCGGGTATTTTTTTTTATTATGCCTATTCGTAATGAAGGCTTTACAGAAGATTAAACATGTTTCTCCCTTCACATGGAACAGTAGTTTTAAGGAAAGCTTGTAAAGGTCATTCACTTTCCCTAGCCTTCATACGATCTGCACATCACTAAAGGAACATGGCTGGTCTATAAGTTAGCTTTGACGTCATACCTTCAAATTAGCACGATGTCATCTTTATGGCATTCTTCTTTAGAATGAAGAGTTTTTTTTGCAAAGATTTATTACGCATTTTCAGTGCGTATTATCAAAAACTATTAAAAATTTTAACCCTTAAACGTTTGTCCTATAGAAGTCCTACGTGGTAGAGGATATAAATAAAATAGAAGAACTAATGAATGCTGGCACCGGACATGTAATTAACAATATTTGGGATAGGTAAGAATTTTCAGATTATATACCGACTCGAAAACAAGTGAACATTTTTTTAAATAATTTTTAAAAATACTTTTATAGTACGCATATTTTCCAGGTTGATTTTTGAAAGCCATATACTAGCTTACATGGTCGAATGCTCGCTGTGCAGGTTTCCGTATGCACCGTATGTTGCTGTATGGTGTTTTTTTTTTTGTTAAACTAATAACACATCTGCAAAAACACTACCTACTGTTGGCTTTATACAAACCTTAGCTAAGAGTTCTTCGGCTTTTGTAAGAATGGTCTCGAATGACTCGCGGTGGAGAAAAATTTTTCGCGACTGTATCTTCCGGAAGAAAGTCTTCTCGAGTAATATCACGCCCACATTTTGTGAGAGCGAACGTGCAATATCGCCGTGCACCTGTGAATCGACCTCGACCTCCTGCAGCAGGATCTCCCAACAATTGAACAGGCTGCTCGTGTATGCCGGTCTGTACGGTGGAGTTCGAAGCCGTAGTTACAGTGAATATGAAAATAGAAAAAAAAAGGATAGCCTTTTGTTAGTCATAGAACTGTGTTTGCGGTAAAGCTTAGCTAGGTGACAGCGTCCTTATGAATGAAGGATTTTCCGGCCTTTCATATTGGCTACGGGGTAACTTTCATTTTCTAAACTTTTTGACGCGAAGTATAAGTATCGCGTTCTGTAGAACGCAGGCTGGAACGTTTGTTTTATTTTCGAAGTCTACATTATTTAAGATAAGCGGAAGGAGTATGGTGTACGCTATGGTGAAAAGCACTTCTGTTTCAAATGAGGCTGCAACTGAGGAAGAAATTCTATTGGGTAAGCGAATGACTTAAACAGACGACAAGCCTTCATAGCGATCGTCCAGTCAATTATCTGAGGATGTTTTTTATTAATGACGCAAATCTAGTATTTTTCACGTCGGTTAAATTAACGTATAACGAATGAATAAAAATGTTTTTTTTTTACAGAATAGTACTGTATGTATGCGTTAAAGATTAAATCATGCGGTTCATTGTTACAAATTATTTGGAAATTTCGCGCTATGAAATAGAGCACAGAGTTATTTTTATTCGGATCAGATCTATTCCAGCGAGATCACGAATTGCTTATATCCCTTAAGGTCTTTTCTTAAACATAGACTCTATATATACGAAGACAGACCGTATTTTATTATGCGAAATTCTGTATAGTAACTTCCTTTTACTAGTTGTTGCAAATATGTTTTTAACTATCCCTGGGTATTATAGTTCAATATCTTTGTAATAGCTATTTCGTGCTGTTTTCAATGAGGTGGTCTTTAGTTGCAAAAGTGTTTACACTGGAGTGTGGGGTTCGTGCGGTCTAGATTGCTTTGCTTCAATACGAGTGTCGTACGGCAGGAAAGGGAAGCTAAAAAACAGAGAGAGAGAAACATGTACTTAGTGTTTTTTATTTGTTCTGATTCGAGGAAAGAAACCAGTTCGTGTCGTTCGCATGAACCTATCATAAATCAAAAACCTATCAAAAAAAAAGCGATGCAGCCGCCAAACTCATATAGCTATTCCATAACATCAGTACGCATAAGTCGATCCACGCAACAATAAACAGTTTTTATTTTTTGCCGCTTTAAATAGTGTAACATGTTATGATACTGTAGTATAATTATATAGTTGTCTCATAAATATTCGCCAAACGCTCTGGTTCGTATCTTGTATAAAATTGAAGCGAAGGCCTAACAATCCGAAAACTGCCAATGCCCTACATACTTTCGCACAAAAACGAGATCTATTTACGACTTCTTGCGCACCGCCTCCGCAAATCTTCAGTGCTGCCATTTCTTGCTTGGCTAACGCACTTCCTAACTAAATAGGCATCATCAGCCTTCCACTGGGCGTAGCATATCCGTTACATGGGTTAAAATTTTAGATAGAATGAATCAAAGTGAGCCATATAAAGCGACAAAAGCTTAATAAACTTATATAATCTATGATAACGACGACAACGACATGAAGGCGGATTTTGATGGATAAAAAGGAAACGATGTCCCAAATGTACTTCGAGTGACAAATTCGAATTTCTTCGATAATTAAAAAAAAAAATAGGAAGTTCTCCATAACACACACCCCTTCCCTGCGCGTTTCCTATTCATCTGTTGAACAGTTAGTATTCCCCATAAAACCCAGTACCTGTCTCCTGCATAACTAGAGGAACTGTGAACTGACACAGTGAATTGTGGTCAAGCCAATATGGGTTCTATTAGATTGTGGTCCCTTAATTACACGAGTGAGTATATGAAGGCCCGTAATAGGGTGATAAGTATCGAAAGCTTGACTTGCCTGGCATTCGTGTACACGCATAGATGAAACGAAACCTTCAAGGTCTGCCAAAAAGGGCGCAACGCTTCTTGGCACTAACATCGCCAAGTTTATTATCGAGGAGAGTGTCCAAGGTAGAAAATGCTTAGTTTAACCCTATGCGATGACCTTTTTTCGTGCAATAATAAACTTGTTTCGATAAAGTTACTCTCTAGTTTCACTCACTCTCTCTCTCTCTCTCTCTCTCTAGTTGTCAAAGTATTTCACTCAGCATTTTTTCACGCAGCGTCTCATAAATCACAGAAGACACGCAAAGTCGGCGCCTTCAATATCCATTCTTGAGTATATTGTTGTGTCTTGCGGTCTTGGCTGCCATTCGCACCTAAAGAGCAATGGCGTTAACATAAACGATGAAGTTGCTAAAATATCGGCAATCGTCACTTTTGTTGAAATCATTTTCGTCCTCTAGCTTCCAACGAGAATGCCCAACGATAAACTTAAAGTTCGACAGGGTCAAACGAAGGCCTACAGGCTTTCAAAACCCTATATGAACAGGCAATGAACCGAAAAGCACCTATTAAAAAAATTACCTCTGTTAATTTTGTTACATCTATATATTGGTTTTAGATGTGATTATTAAAAATGTCGATTTTATGTAGTACATGCGCATAGAACTGTACTATTTCTAAATACGCTGCACGTGAATTAAGACGAACAAAATCATGCCTATCGGTTCTCTATTGGCGTACACAGCAATTGGCCTATTATTTTAGGCTAGCACTCTCTTACTACATAAGTATCACAAGCTACTTTTGTCAAATATGAAACTTTTAGCATAGTATCAGCCGGCATCGTATGGAAAGGACGCATTGGGTAAGATCTGAAGGAATAATTGAATCGACAAATGAGTACCATGCTTCAAGCACGAGTTGAGTGTAAATTAACTTAAAAAAAAACTTTTCTGTTTATGCCGCTAGCTAGTATCAACGAGAAGTCAGAGCGTACCTCACTAAATTGTGTCAATATATATTTAAATTCAGCATAAATCACTATGTTCAATGAACGCTTTTTAAAAGTAGGCTTTTCATCACAGTACCATCAGTTTATAACATTAGGTTTTGATAACTTTCTAGAATCTTTACACTGAGTCATAATTCTGTTAGAGTCCGTACCAAGTCAAGTTTTAGTTTATTGAGGATTTAGAGCTCAAGACTGAGTGCAAAAGTGAGTGCTTCCCTTTTTTTCGGGCTGCCCGCTCCAGTTGACGACATAGTACGATGCTTCTAAAGCCTAGGTTAGGAAGGCTAACGCTATGGATAAACATACGCCGAACGACTCCGACAATATAACGCGGTCTCGGAGGGGTCCGCGGCCAATTACCCACTCGCTGTAAGGTACTAGGCAAGTTTGGCCTGCATCGGCGCCGAGAGTAACATCAATGGCAGTGTAATTCAATGAGAAACCCGGAAAGCCTATGGTTCAGGCTCTTTTTTCAGATACTATGTTATTTTTCTCGCCGGGAGAGACAGGTAGGACAAATATGACCATACGGGTTGTGCACGTTAATGTTGAGACTCTTTGACTGAACCGGGTTGTGGCTAGATATCAATTTCGTCGGCGCTTTTGTCGCCATCGGCTATGGGAGAGCTAGGAAGCCTGGCGAAACAAACGCTTCGCTCTCTTTGCATGTACGAGACAATGCATTGAGCGTTGACGCTCGCAGACGCTTTTAAACGACCTCTTAGGCAAACACAAAATTTTCCAAAACAGCATAGAGGACGTTAATTTCGCCTTGGATTTGTGGCCCGGTTGAAAACGTACCGTTACAATAGTCCCCGTACACTTTTAGACTAAAACCTTTATAAAATCTTTAGACGTGTTGGCCAATTGAAACGTTTTCAGATGCACTTGATCCCGTTAGCAAGGTTCATGCCGAGAAAGAAATAGAAAATAGAAAGGAAAGGTCATTTTTTGGCTTTTGGAACTGTTATCGAAAGAACGAGAATATAACACGGAGGAAAATTTCAACTTGATGCAATTTATTGTTAACTATGAACTGGGCATACGTTAAAACTCACACAGCTTGAAGCATTCGTTTCAAGGTCGGTCTCTCGGCGACGCCTGCTGGACAACTATTCATGTCCGAAGGCCTATACATTTATTGATAACTGCGCTTCTGTAATCGTAGCCTCTATTGATATTAAACAAGCATTAGCGCCATTCGACCGAAGACATGGCACGAGCAGTGAGGATAATTACTCCGTCTTACAGATGAATGGTTAATTAGCATCTATGCGTACAAGCTAGATATCTAACCTGTACGCTAGACTTCGAACAACCTCTACGAAGTGCTCTATGTCCTTTAGGAACCGTTGTGGGGAAATACAAGAACAGCACGGATAAGATCAACCGATAAATCAGTGGCGAACACATTTGTATACTACGGACCAGGCTCGTTGCGAACATTGATTATTCGATATATATATATATATATTTATATAGCGGCTACCGCTAAAAATGCTTTTCCCCACAACTAGACGTTTCAGCATGCTGGCATCCTTTCTGTATATAGTCAGGAATGTTTTAATATCTACTGATAATAGAACAGTCTCACCAAAATAGAATAGTTTTTCATACTAGCACCAGCAGCACATGTGTATGTGGGTGTTTTTTTTTACCTAAGCTCGGTCGAATTTCAGGTGCTAGTCGTAGTTTGCTCTTCCCCTACATTCTCTTCTAAGTGCAACTGACTGACTTGCTGTTTCGTGGATACAGACAAACATGCACGTAACCGCTCCTCTAAGTCTGTAATTTAGGCCATTCTTTCAATAAGCAGCGCCTGTGTCCGTGCCGCCTCCACATGTCCTGGTCCTACCTTTGTAGCTGTCCAGTCAACATAGCAGCGAGCATATCCATGCTCTACCAGGATAGGCGGAACGATGATGATGCTAGTGGATAAAAAGATAACGTTTTTACGGGACGTTTACGTATAATCCGAGGTCGAAGCGCGTTGTACAGCACGAGGCCACAATCACTCTGTTTCTATACTTCATCCTATTGTTCGTAAAGTTCGTATGTTTGCTATCCCTCAGTTATCAGTAGCAGCACTTTCGGGGTTTAACTTTTATTTATCCAATTAAGTATGCAGACACAAGAGTGCATAACCAGCCTGTGCAATGGCCGTCGTAATATCAAACATTTTCACTAGCGCCACCAGACCTCAGCGGCGACCAGTCAGTCGTATGTATAAGTGTATGTGTATGTATATATATATCCGTTCAATAGCGAGACTCTTTTCATACTGCATCCACAGAGCGTGTTACATTGTTTCCTGACAAACGAGTTTGTAGGTAGGTAGGTAGGTAGGCAGGCAGGCAGGCAGGCAGGCAGGCAGGCAGGCGCTAATCCTTAAACCGCAGGCTCGCTATCTCCTTCGTGACCAATAGGACTAGCTTTAATGTTTTGACAGTTGAATACTCATCGTATGGTTAGGCAGGTAGTAATATATTGCAATATGCGTCTATAGAACAAATGCGGGACCTGTTCTTATCTAGGAAGCGGAAACATTTTATTGGACATTTTTCGTTTTCCAGACATAGCGATTTGGTCAGACCGCTGAGTTCCTTCTCGTATGTCAGCGTCTATACGTATACGAGTATTGCAATGATAGCTCCCAGTGAACCGCGCTAAGAAATCCCCTGGCCGACAATTAGAAGAAGGTAAATAGAAACGAAAAGACACTGCAGGCAGTGAAAATAGCAACTCAACGTACCGACTGTATTGGCTGAAAGTTGATCGAAACGCTTTACATCGTGAAGTTTAGCTGTGTTTCATGGCCTATCCAAAATTTAAGACTATTTGAACGATCCTGAAGATTCATTTGGGTTTCATTTGCTATTTTTATCCTTTCTCGATGGACAGCGAGATAGACCTACGACAGTGAAGGGACGAACAGGTGACACACCGGAAGCATCACTTAAGGCAGAAGCCGCCATGTCCGAGTCCCGGAATACTATCGTAATCAAAATTTCTTAACCGCCGGCATTTCAGCCAGTTGTTAAAAGATCTCACGAAGACTTCGCGAAACCTCGGCGTATCACTCGTTGATACTGGCTACATTGTCTGTGATTTCGAGCTGTACGAGTATGTAGGTATGTTGATAAAACATAAGAAGCAAATTACTCTGCATGCATTGTTCTACCTTGTGAAACCTGGAGGGAAGGCGGTCGTTTACCGACTATCCTATTGGGTGGCCGAACAAAGTGAATGAGAAGAACATGAATTCGTACTGTATTTGCGGAAACCGCACTTTATGAGAAGGACTACGCAAAACAGCAGTGAATAGAATAATTTTCCGTGAGTAACAAGCTGCGAAGTAAATTCGTGGTCCCACAACTGGTTTGTTTTAGACCCGGGTTCATTGAACTGAGAACTATAGACGGTGTGCGTATAAATAGCGATAATGCGATTGAACGGCGCTTCTGTTATTTGTCTACAACGAGCCGTTCTATGATGAATGTATGAGCTATTGAAGGTCCGCATAACTGTATGTTATTAAAATCAGCCGTATGAATGACTAGGTAATGCTTCGTCTCACTCTAATTCACGTTTCTATATTCGTTGATGATTTTTGGTAAACACAAATGATTATCCAGTTAGCATAGGACGCTGTACAAGACGAGAGAGTGAATCGAGGCGGTACTGTGTAAGTCAAGCAAAGAGCTAGGGCTGCTACCCAGATTGTTGTTGTCGTTTGCGGACTCAAGTAGTCATATGGATTCCTACTTGTTTCTAACGCGCGACACAGTTCTTTTCGTAAATGAGGCCCGTTATATTAACCGTTTTCCCCATGTCGAACGATTTGTGCGCTAGGTATTACTCTACTTCTGATATAACTGTTGACTCACTATCTAGCCGCAACTCTATCTACTGCTCTAATCAATTGATGGAGACATGCTTTACGAGCTGAGCTGACCCGACCCGAGCACAAATGATATCGACATAAAACAGACGGTAGTTCGTTGTATATACCTTTTAGACGATAAATTGCCAATAAGAAAAAAAAACACATACGATTCTATTGTAATCTGAAAAAGTCTCGTACTGCCCGTCGACCTAATCTCCAGTCCCCGATCATCCGCTTGCTTGAAATTATTGAAAAATAAACACTTTTAATATATTCTTTATTTTTATTTCAGAAACCTAAGAGGAAAGAATGTTTGTTCATGGCAAATCATTGTCATGGTGTGATTTTTCTTTTAGTGAAAAGATTACAAAACAAATAAAAAGGGTTTCCTAATGCTTAATTGTCTACTGCAATACGAAGGACCTTAGTTGAATTCATGTTGCATTATGTTTGCAATAATAAACTGTATAGTTTCGTCCACCGTTAGGATTCATTGTCTGTCGTTCCATTTGCACGAAATTGTTAGGAAGAATTTAAGACTGGGCCAAGAATATTCCATTGCGTTTATTTTGATCAAAGGGATGCCCTATATAGATAGCATGGCTCGCGGGATCCTGCCTTGAGAACCGCTTCATTTAAGCGTATGCTCACCGTAATAAGATGGCTTATAGCCTGCTTAGTCGTGAGGTCACGTTCTGTTGATAACTTTCTGAGTCTTCGGCCACTTGTTCCTTCTGAAGTGTTTCAATCGGGTTGTCTCTTTGTTATAAGTAGTTTACGTACTTGACATCCTACCCGAAGCTAAATATTCGTAATACGTAAGTGACGCTTATTGTCCTCTAGAGCATAGTTTATACCTTTCAGAATGTAGAAGTGTTAAAAATTTTGAAGTGCTGAGGATCAAGGCTGTTGATCCCGGTTACAGAGGTAATAGTGCGTTCCTTACTGATGTGTCTCTTGTAAATACGACTCTTTGGTGTTCCATGGTCGTTTATACGAAGCCATTTTTTCATATAAACTTCTATACATTTCTATGTTGTTGCGACACGGAAAGCATCGATTCAATGCCTGCGAAACTGTAAGGCCATATATCTCAAAACGACTGTGTCGCGGATGTCTGCTCAGGTGCTACCTACTGACTTGGGGCTATACATCATCGTTATTCGATCACCAAACGTGCACGGTATGCAAAGTGGTCTTTATTCATTAATATTCTGAGCTCAAAACTATTAGCCCTTTCTTCATAACTAATGTATATTTTATTAAATTCCATAATAAAGAAATATTTATGGAGTAAGTTTAGGCGGTTCCATAAGTGTGGCAAATTTGCCTTCCGTCGCTATATGATCTTGTCTTCCTACACACTGTTCTTTTGCCTGTGTCACATACAATCGTTTGTATCAATAAAGATATTATTCAAATGCTGTTTGAAAACAATCCATATGAAGAGCATCGGTTCAATAGGGTCGAAGTCCATCGTTTGTGTCGATTCTATAACATCATATGATAACATGCTTCAGTTTATAATGAACGTACCAAGTGTCGAAGTTGTGCTTCAAACGCCAACATCTTGTTCATCAGAATACATAGTATCGCAATGCTCTACGTCGACCACCATACTCAGCGTTATACTAATTGTTTGCGCGTTTTTCAAAGCATGACTTGATCTATTCCTAACCGTACGTCTGCAGATCACGGGCCGATCACCGTAAGTGAAGACGCTAAAGAATGTTGTCGGCATCGTTTCTTTCGACGTCCAGAAACAATGACAATGATATATATATATATATGTTGAGGATCGAAGCGGCATACGATCAGGACTTGCATCGTCAGTGATGACTTGAGCTTGACAAATGGTCATGCTAGATATTTAGCTGTTATTTTTTGTCGATAACATCATCGTCGACCTTACGTTAGATCAGTGGTAGATCTCTGTACTTTTTTTTTCCTACTGCAACGGTTAAAAGACCTTCTTTCTTTAGACGAATCGACGTTCTTGGAATAATTATTGTTGTTTTAAGAAGAGCAGATCCAGTCATTTCAGTTCACTCCACCTAAAATACAAATCTTTAGCAAGAACGGCTCTATTATTACTTTGTACAAAAGTCTTTAGGTCAGCAACAAGCTTAGCCATTCTTTGTTCTAGATCTTGTACTGAGCCATTTAGGTCGAAGTTATAACCTACAACTCTCACGTGCTTTTTATGCAATATTAGACCAGCCACTACCATCTTGGAGCATATGTCAACCTTGGAAACATTACTACGCGAAGTCGCCTTTTTGAGTAAACTTTGACCTCTTTACCCACCCGACCACTGCAATCCTTACAGTAAACCCCAAATTTACTCCTTTTCGATAATTCCGTAGACGTTAAGCTAGCGTTATAAGCAGGTCTCGGTAAAACATGCCGCTTTGATCTTCTCAACAGTAGGAAACGCAGACCGAAAGTGACTGGTGGCATCAGATTTTGATAATCAGTAAAAATTCAAAAGGCTATCTCACACTAGATTCATTGTCTACGGGCAGCTAATTTTCGAAAGTTACTGGCTGTCGCAGAATCCGAGAATTCGTTCTCAATCACATCAATATTACTATTTTCACTATCAAACATTCTGTTTTTGCCATTATATATATATATATATATATATATATATATATATATAATATATATATATAGACTCATAGGTCCTCTACCTCGAAAAATATCTGTTAGCTATGGACCTTGTGCACGTCGTGATGATCAGGAGCCACGGCCTACAGTTTCCATGTTTAATATTTTTGCGAAGCTCTCGTCAAGCTTTCAGAAAACTGTAGACAAAGCATAATTACATTGTTGCTGCCAATATGTACGTGCGTATCAGCGCTTGTAGTTTATCTAATTTTCTAGCCCAGTCAAAAGAAAACAGAGTTCGAATTAATGGATTTAATTAACATGTACAGTTTCGTGTTTAAAAGAACCTTACTGCTTGGAGCACGTAAAAAAGAAGCGTGGCCACACCGTTTTTTTTAGAGCGTGTGTCATATCATAAATAATCCTAATGTCAAAAAAGGGCAACGGAAATGCTGTTTTTCGAATCCGATCTTTGACCGGGCCGCTGCCCTAACACCCGCTTAGTGAATAATACGTTCCACTTCGAGACGGACTTGCTCGTACTGACCTTGATGTCAGACAGTCGAATCATTTCGCTCAGACTGGTCCATTATCCCTCTCAGCTTCTCGCGGAGCTTTCTCACTGTTCTGAACGACTTCGTTTTACAACTCCACTCGGCATGTTCTCTCTCGTGGTGCAGCTGGCGCTTTTGCGTATAGGCATTTAGCCTAATGCGCATTTTTCAAAAATGAACGAGCCTCACGAGAAAGAAGCAGCGCTTCAGTGCACGATCGGCCGACAGGGAACATCGAAAAGCAATATGAAACAACTGTAAATACTGAGAGCAAACCCATTTAGAATAGCAAAGGTGCAATAGTAGCTGGAATGGTAATGGTATAACCTCAGAGAAATAGGTAATCGGTTCGGCCATGCGCCTGCCGTAGGCATCAACGGAAGTCTCACTGCTCGCTCGTTTGTTCACTTCAACAGATGCTTTGATCACTTAGCAGTCTGTCGCAGCCAACTCACTTCCTATGCCGTGAAATTTCACATGTTTAGAACATGATGATAATGGAAGATGCAAAACAATCGAATAGAAAGCAGATCTGAAGACACTCCCTTTTCCACGTCTGCCGCTGCAGGCTGATGTGGCCTATCTGAAAATTTCGTACGCATCTACTGTTTATGCTTGCATGTGTGTTTGTATGGCTACGCGCAAAGTGAAGTGAGTATTTATATATTTCTTTTGGAGCGTCTGTACGGCACCCCATCTGTGCCTAAAAAGTGTCGGCACAAACTGCTCCGATACCATAGCGGGCAGAGCTCATTGGGATACTAAAACAAGTTAGCACGAGATTCAATTTGTTAATGGCACCTTCAACTGAACTCCTTACGGCAGCGGGGTATAGGAGGAGTCCCCTCCTGAAAGAGCTTCCAATACTCTTGCCGATTCTGGACCCTGCAATAGGTCTCTTTTGCTAAGATGTTCTTATTTGTCCTACTGACGCTTAGGCTGGCTAACTGAAGTCCCTCGTGCATTTCACGTGGGAGCAAAGCAAGCGACGCGGGCAAACAGATAATTCCTAACTCCAACCATTTCTCTAATGACCCGGACGTTTGCTACCGTCGCTCGTCCTATTGATGTCACTAGTCCTATTTGCTTCTCTCCTTTCTGCGAACTGCAACAGGAATCAGCTACAGTATTATCCCACATGACCAGCCGGTGACACCGTTAAGTCGAGCTAGCACTTCTAGATGAAGCTGGGACCAGTGGGAGATGTCCTTCTGGTTCGAATCCAGGTTTGATAACTTTTTAGGAGCCAGCTGGGGTTCTATTTGAAGAGATTCGATCGTGTACGTGTATTGTACTACGTGAATTGATAATTCTATAAGCGTTTACTTCGGTTACACATTTGCAATAGCAGTACCAAGGTAATTATTGCTCATCCGAAGGATCGATTCTTATCCAATAAGCTAACTTGTCATTTTTGGCACGTGGTAGATTTCTGTGATAAGCTAATTGACAGAAGGACACGATAGCGTATGTCATATATACGTTAATTATTTCTTGGCCCTTGTGGCCAAGGCTCATTTACAAGGAAGATCGACGGACTGTAAATGGCAGTTTCTATGGCAAACATCCTGGATGAGCGCGCTCAGTTTTATTCAAGAAATTCGAAATTGGCTGTATAACTATTACGGTTAATGGTTCTTAAACATATCTTCACACTTTAGAGCGGTGGTGCTCCTTTGTAAGCAGTTTATTCTTCTAAATGACTTCGTTGAAACACTGATGGTTTATGGTCTTTAATATAGCGGGGCAGAACGGGCTCCTAAAATCTAACCCTCTCGGTCAAAGCCCGTCAATGGCATCGTATCCCTTGTAATCTGTCATCTAATTACTGATTAACGAAATACACATTATTAGAGAGATAGCAGTCCATGAAGAGTACACATGGCCGCTCAGATATTGTATTATAGACCCAAAAGGATTGATGTGGTATCTAAGCTTTGCCACGTTTTTATGATTATGACAGCCTAAGGACACTTAATCTTAATGTGTTTCGTCTATAACCGACATTTGTATTAATTTAGCAGAATGATTTCTTGCGAGGCATGTATACGTGAATTACGCACGTTGTATGAAAATATGCATAAAAAATAAAATTTCTATTCTTTATAGATGTCTAATCTTGCGATTCGTTATAGAAACCCACAGCATGCAGGCTGTCTCAGATAATATAACCATTTTTTATACATAATATAATGATGAACAACAATTTCCTCCTCTAAAGAGTTTCAGTAGTCGGAGAAATAACGCCTGAGGCGTGCATGCCTACCTGTCCTTACTGTCATAGGATACACTGGCTCATAGACCTTTCTCTCTTTTTATCGCTCTATATATATATATATATATATATATATATATATATATGAAACGTGATTTCATTGATTATACCTTTGATTGTTTCGCATTACTCTTTCCTGTGGTCCATGCATTCATTTCTCAGCAGATTTGCCGTTTATCTACTTTTCAAGCAACCCTATCCTGTCGTCATACAACGAACGCTTCGGATCAAGCTACGGACCATCCTTTATTCAAAAACACCATCCTCTAACTGTTCGTCTCCATCATCCTGGTATACCGGTGCGCTAATAGTGTTCTCTCTAACAGCTGGAATATCGCAGCTCTCGTGTCTTTAGTCAGCGTGGACTTCCCGAACATGTTGGCCGTTCATCCTCTTTTTGTTGTGTAGGAATTTCGTAGGCGGAATCAGGTTAAAACGGGCGTACTTCAACTGAGCGGCAACCTGGGTTGCGGAGGCGCTGATGAGTAGTAACCTTGCATTGCCAGCGTCGTTGAAAGGGCCCTAAGCGGAGCATCGCGGCAAACGATGTAGCAGGGCCAGTCACTCTGATAGTTCTGTGGGTGGCATCATCATATTTATTTCGCTCTGCTGACGTAAGCGTAATACTAGCTGCTCTCTTGCGCATATGCGGATGGATAGTTAGATAGATAGGCCGTGTGTGGCCGTGGTTAGTCAGCTGGAAGTAGCACTCTTCTCACACAACTTCCATCTTCCTTCCTCGTTCTTACAACAGTGCGGCCGAGTGTCACGCTTTGCCCAAACGGCCCTTTATAGCTATTTACAGTATTAGTACACACTGTCGAAACTCTCCTTAAAAACCTCGGAACTTTCATGATGGAACACTTCTTTTATGAGGTTTGTATTCAAGTGTGCAGTACGGGACGACTCACCACGTGGCGTATCACTTCTTTTCCGGGATATCATTATAAATAGAATGATGAATACTAATAAACCGAATTATTTTAGATTCTATAAGCAAAAATCATGGGTACTATGGGAACTATGATAGGAACGATGTCGCTTGTGAGTTTGAGTTCCTAATGGTTCGTCTCTTACTTTAAGTTTGGAGGCTTCTATCATATAATAAAATAAGAAAGTGTAAAAAGAAAGTATGGTACTGTCGAAATGTTTCGATCAATTATTTAGGCTATGCAATGTACTTCACTAATGTCTTCATAGGTCCAAACGAAATTCAATAACAAGTTTTCTAATACACAGACACAGTTACAGCCTCTCGATTTCAGAAGACTTAAAGGAAATTTATACCTTAAAAACTTATAACAAAGAAGGAAGAAAAATAAACAAATTTATTCCAAACTAAGATAAAATGTTTAAAAACTACTTCGGTATCTGTTAGTTTAATTTCTGCCTCCATACTGCATATAACATTCCTAGATATCCATCTTATATATTGAGAAAAATAAATGCAAGTGCGACTTGTGTCTATGGTATGGAGAAGATCTCTTCGAAAAAGTGTCCTCATCATGACTTAACTATTGAGACCGGCTAGATAAGTATTTTTTTTTTATTTAATGCGCGCCACTATTTAAATGCTCTATTTCTTCTAAACCGCAACCAAAGATACAGATAGGCCAAAGAGTCCGTATTACATATGCGTCTTATAACGCGTGTTCTAATTAATAAAAACAGATTGATTTCTTCACCATGGTAGAATGTCTTTACTCAGAGTACAAGGCGGGAAAATGGCTGAAGTAAGTTCATGCGTGTAATTTTAACGCGTTCGCCGATTTTGTCATAGGACCCGTCCACAATGAAGGGCATGATTGATAGCGGCGACAAGCTATCATAAACGAGCCATAGCAGTCAATCAATGCAAAAAACACAGCGGGCATACAAGCTAGTTCGCGTTGCATGAAACACGCGAGAAATTGCTAGGCTATGGCTAACTGTGATCAATGTATAACAATCGCAGGCCAACAGGACAAAGGTTAGAAAAAAAACAACTCAACAATTAGGTAAGCTTTAACAGTGAACAGGACCGCATTGGTATGGTTTATGAATGTATTTATAGATATCAGTTCCTCCGTGCTGATGAGCGAGAAATAGTTCATACCGTTGAATCGAACAAGCTAGGTAGTAGCAGGTGAGTATCATGTACGGCCTCAACAAGCTGGATCGATGGACTGAACATTTTTTATCAGGGTCACAGACCAGACCAATGAATATATGGAATAAGGCAATATGTTACTTTGTTAGGATAGATAAATATCCAGTGCAATCAGATAGGATCAGCCATTGGGTAAGCCGATCCTCATGCATATGCATGTATTGACCCCTTTAAACGTTTCTTTAAACATTGGGCATCTGACAAATTTTCAAAGGAGTACTTGTTCTTCAAATAAGCAGAGAATTCTTCCCTGCACCTCAGAGATCGCCAGTGAAATTAAAAACGAATTTCACAATATCTCAGTAGCATATATATATATATAGTTTTTTAGATAAGTGACGGTAGAGGCGCGAACCGCAAACTGGACGAATACGACGAAGTAAACGATCTCTCTTTTTAAAATGTAAAGTGGTTTATTCACTGCTTTTTATGTTACTTGGAGCAGTTGCGTTGGTTGTTGCTTAATGGAAATCTCATAATAGGAATCCTATATTTATCAGGAGCTATTGCCACCCGTCAAACCGCCGCTCTACCCCTGCGGCGTCTCTCTTATCTACTCAGACTTTTGAGTTCCTGTCATAGAATCTATCTACGTAGCAATAAATGACTTTTCGCTCAACGTTTAGTCGTTCCTCACTAAGAAGTTCGTTTCTAGACAGAGATGAAACAACTTTGCAATTGTGCTATAGGACTCAATGACGACTAGAAAGTCCTCACCACGTCGTTCTGTTGCACGGGCACGTTGTCAGTCACCTCTCGTCACGCTAAAACGATAAAGGAAGGTCCTCTGGAGGAAAGGCCTGCCGGCGAGTCCCAATTTCTAGAAGTGCGTCAGCAGCTTGACGCTAACAGTAGCAGCAATCTGTCAGTTAGACAGGCGCTGAACGGAGTTACTCAGTAGTACCGCCGTTGTCGTTGGGCTTCGGGCCCTCTTTTACCTCCAACACAATTGTCCGTTTGTCTACTGCGAGATTATTCCTTCTAGCACAAACGGGTTTACCCGTCCCTCAAAGATCAGGCCTCATACACTTCGGCGTATTGCGCAGGCGTAGATTAGTAACGCAACGAGGATAGGAGTCATAGGTACAACACCAACACGAATAGAAGCGAGTAATTATGTGCGGCTAGGGCAAACATAGTGACAGTCCTCCCAGGCTAGCTCGTCTGCAGCGAAGACCGTTAGCAGCAACAAAACTGCGCATGCTCGAGAAAATACAAGAGACCAATAAAGCGAATAGGTGGGAACAAGGAGCGACATATTGTTGTTGTATTTGTGACCGTCGCTAATTGTGCAGTTATGTGCGGCGGCGGCAGTCGAACCGGTCACATTGAAATGACATTAAGTGGGTTGAATCATTAAGAATCCGGGCTTCGTCCAAGTATATAGAGTACAATAAAAGGTATAATTAGCACTATTGAAAAGGATCCTTTACGGTCAGCTATCACTACGCGCCTGAACAGCATGTGACGTGGCTTCAAGGAAACCTCGCATATGCTTTTTGCATAGGAACTATCACAGTTCTCTAACGATAAAAGAGCTCACATTCCCAATTAGATTTATGTTCGTATAGGAAGCATGCATTTGCGGTATATAGGGTGAGCGTAAGTTATTTTTACAAGCAGTTTAGCCCTAAAGTAACATACAACATTATATGTTTGCTTTGACGAGTAACAACAGCATATGTTGTAAAAAACCGTCGCGCCAAACCTATCTTGATCTACCTTTATGGTAGGCTATGGATACTTTTTAGCTACACCTATTTATGTAAATTGTAGGTACAATCTTTATTCTAGTATTATAGTACCTGTCGAATTACCTGCAAGGTTTCCTGATTTTTGCGACATACGACGATAGATCAGCGATACATATCCAGCGGATAAGATTTTGTTGATATTCGCTACGTTTCTCTTGTCGCTATAAATCGATAGTATTTTTATTGAATTAAAGCTAAAGTAACATTATTAATACTACTTAGTGGCGTTTCATTTAATCTACTTGCATGAAATTACAGGTCCATAGAGTACGTGGCTATGTACCTGTAATTTCATGGTATATCTTTGATGCAGCCTCGAAGTACCCCGAAAATGATCCGGTTAGCTAAATAGCGAATTTACAAAACAGATTTCAAGAATCGAGATGGCTAACGCTAGGCAACTGACTGAGATCTCTATTGAGCAAATATTTGCTTTAAGACCCTCAATATCCATTAGCGATTTCCGAGCGAAGTTAATCAATTTAACCACTCCAAAAAAAAAACTCGCAAAATATACGAGCTTTAAGTATTACCACGGGCTGAGATATTTACCCAATTTTTTTCTGCCCGCTACTTCTAGCTTCTGCATCCTTTTCTCGTTTCATAAAGCTCTAGCTTTTCGCTGCGCTATCTTAGCCTGCCTTAGGGCTTTACCAAGTACTTGGAGGCAAGCTGCAATAACACTAGAATATAGTATATACTTCTACGACTTTTTGCGATACCACTATTATTAGAAGCTCTTCTGAGGTAAAAGGGGCAAGACGTTTTCCTCTTTAGCTTTGCCTGAACCTTACCATCAACGTCCACAGGTCAGCGACATTACCACTGACTGTAACTACCTTATTCGAAATTGTGAAAACGTCCCATGCGCTAGTCTTAGCATTGCGGGTGGGAGCCGTGTACCTTTCTTTCTTTCCTTCCCATTTCAAGGTCTATCATATTTTCTGGGTTCACTAAGAACCAATACAATTCGCAGATAATTGGTTGTCCAGTTCGGCAGCCATCTGAGCGAACGACTTCAGGTAGGCGGTGAGCGCTTTCTCGATTCTCAAGGCTACCGTGTCAGCTCTGATAGCTCTGTATTCTACGCGAAATCGACAGCAGACTTAGAGCCCAACAAATCTTCTATTGCCCCCATCCCAATAAAGGAACACCAGTTGATCGACAAAGAAGGCCACGGAAGGCTGTGTAGTGCGAATCCCATGGCGACAAAGGGAACAAGATTTAGTATAGGAGAACCGGAACTCAAAGGTGAGACAAAGGGGCTGCGACTGGGTTGCATCTGCTAGAGAAACGCTAATCGGTCAACTGATCGATAGTTTGCCAAGGCATCCATCTAGGCTAGTCAGCTATTTCAGAGCTGCTTAGACTAGTGTAGGATCTATTAAATGCTTTGAGAGGGCAAAGCAAGGTAAGCGAGTGAAACGTAATGGAATCGAATGAGATGCTCGTGGCGGCGACAGAGATGCTGCGGGCGAAATCTTGCTAGGACTACACGAGTCAAGTGCAGTATATAGGATAGAAACTACGAGAAAACGCCGCTGGGACATCGAAAAATGACTTCTGCAATAACAGACCTGCAGACAGGTCAATGTCTACCTGACTCAGGTAGAGGACAGAGAAAGAGAGAATAAGATTCGTGTGGAGCCCCACAACGGAGCCAGGCGACACACACATAGACAAAGATGGTTCAGTAATTTTCGGTCGTTGCAAGATGTAGTGACAGCAAAGCAAAAATAAGATCACGGTTGCTAGCAGAGATAAAGTACTGCTGTAAAAGGCTAGCAGTGGCAAATCGGTAAGGCATCAAAAAGCAGTTCCTCAGAGTCGGGAAAAAGTCAAAGTGGCGAAGGAACTGACACAACTAAAACAGTTGAGGCTTGCGCCATGTCGCGACAAGTGGCTCCGCTAAAATTTAAACATTAAAAAGAAAGTTATCCCATAAACGGCATAGAAAATACATAATTTGTAATTGAAGGGAGTCACTTCAATGTTAAAATAATTGTCCTCATCATTTATAATTCAATGCAACAAATTAAATGTATAAAGTACAAAGTAAACAAAATAAATGTACGAAACAACACGGAAACGAATTAGTTGTGAAAAAATAAGGTGAGCAAAAAACTGGATCGTGGCAAACAAGTGAAGTAACTTGTATAAGCCGCCTGAAGAATATCTACCAGTCACTGTCACTCAAGACGGAAAAGTCATTAGGAATAATAATGTACGAGAAAGGCTGATGGCTTTTCGAAGAAGATTACAACTGGCAGGTAGATCAGACCTGTGTGCTCCAATATATAATACAGCATATGAAGGCTGGAAATAGTCGGGAGCTCGGTGTTGCCGTTAAGGAACAAGTACCGAAAGTTAATGTCGTCAAGGAGATTGGAAGTATGTGCGTGTGCACGAGTACGAGACAGGGAGCGCAAAAGACATCGTCGTGGTTGGCGGTGTCGCCACTGTTATTCCAAGACAAGGTAGTGTAAGCTGGTCTATACATAAATTACCTCGCCGCTGATTCAATTACGTAAGGTGTGAATGAATCTGTTAGCGTACACGCGGAAATTGGGTCACAGGTAAATTTTGGGGTTTGGTAGGAAAAAATATATATATGTTTAAACAAGGCAAATGTATCGAAAATGGTGGATGGTAAAATAGTGATATATATTATAAGAATATTCCATAGACAAGTGAAAATAATGCCCTCGAATTTGAGAAGCCATGTCGAGTGGAACCTGAAGACAAACAAAACTAATACGACCTGCTCGAAATAAAAACGTAAATGTTTTCTTCTTTTGTAGAAAAAAAAGATTTCTTTTTTGGTTTAGAGTTTCATAGACCCATAGAACAGAACATTAACCTGTATCTAAATAAATAAAGTTAAACGGTTACTTTTGTATATTGTAAGTTTCCGCAAAGTAGACAGCCTTTCCTTGCATTAGATGTATTTTTTTTTTAAATAGGACATAGAAGGCCGTTGCCAACACTTTTGCTTAAAGTTACATCGCTTTTCACTGGTCTGAAGCTCATAAAAACTGGGAACTGTACAGCATAGAACATTACATCTGTACTAGTAGTTTAAGTAAAAATGCCTTGGAAGTTAAAGGGAAGGAGAGAAGTAGGCGACGTCACGAAGCGAAACCCTACAAGCCAAGGCTAGCACGTCGATTCGCCCACGGAGGAAAATCCGTAGACATCATAACCCATTGCTGGCTATGCTGATTACTATGTCGATTAGCCTTGAACGTTCTGGTTTAAAGGAAAAAAACTCAACTTACATGAACTTGTTCTATACACTTACAGCCGCTGTGTAGCGTATATATACGCCGAGCAGCGTACTCTAAAATAGCAATGCGCCTACAAAAACCAACCTTCGCTCTCAAATTAGTCAAATCACTAGGGGCATAAGCATGGAACGCGTTTTTTTGTGATGTGCTCGTAATGGATTGACTGTAGTGGCCGGCATAAGGGAAACTTGACATTGATAGTCACACATTACACATAGATACGTTTACCACAAGCAATGCTATTAATAATATAGCAAACAAGAAACGTTCACAGGTAAGCAAATATGGGACATCCCCTCTTATTATACTACTGAATATACACCTAGAGACAATATTCCACCTGATTTAGGTGGCATCGTACGGCATCAAATCGTCGTTATCACGGACAAGCAGTCACACAGAGGGCTTAGGAGCTGATGAACGATCTTGGCCAGCTGTCGTCGGTCAGCCCAAGATGCAGCTAACGCCAGTTGTACTTGGCCGAGGGGATAAATACGGTTTAGAAATGGCACTTGGTCCTGGGCCGCAACTGTATTACTGAAAGTGGCAAAGGGCTACGGGGCGTAGACTCACTAGCACCACTCACTACTGTCGTCCACCCGTCCCGTATAATGCGAAATATAATATGTCCACTACAATAAAGAAGGAACTAAAACGGGGAAAGCTCAGCGAGAGTATGGCGGAAATCGGCACGAGACATCCTGAATATCCGCATACATTCGCTCTATCTCTCTCTCTCGCTCTTGGCCTATCGGTCACTCGCGCATCCGCAAGGGTCAGTCAGGCCAGACTGACCTACTCGTTTACGATGCGTGTGCTTCTGAAGTACTAACGTTGTTTATTGAAATTTTGGGGTCGTCCTCTGTTTTTCTGATCCCTCCATGATTTGAGCCGCTCTAGCTGAGCTCGAAAAGAAGCAGCTGCAGTGTATATAGAGATCGCGAAAGAGTCTACGAAGACGAAGAGAGGACAAAGAAATACGCTATAGTTGCTTTGCAGCGATGCTAGCGCTCGCACAGCCGTAGGTTATCGGACTAGATTGTACCGTACAAATGCATGCAGAAATTTGGGAATTTTTCACATACAGATTACGCCTATTCTTCAAAGTAGACCTTGATCTAGCCATTACGATTACTTTAAATAAAGTAATCGTAATGGCTAGATCAAGGTTTTAAATTGACCGCTTCGTTAGTAACGCTGACCAGAGGATGGATCGTGATGGTCCAGTCTATTCGGTCAAAGGGCCTGTGTTAACATCTTGCGATACCGCACGAAGTTGCTTTAAACCAAAGATCTTCGTATACCCAAGCTTCTATAGATGCGTTTCTGACATAAAGGATTCTCACTTGGTCTGTGCGCGGTCAGCTTTACACGATGATCCGTCATCTATTAATGGGCTTGCGCACTATGCCCGTAATCTAGAAATGCTGTTGGAAATATCTTCTTGTTACTTTGCGTGTGCCATCAAGAAGATTCGATTCTTACTGAGCTTTCTGATAGGTTGTGTTCTATTTGCACTTCTTCCTCTGGGGCAGAATGATCAATGGTTTATGTTTTTCTCTGAAGCCTATATGATTTTTCAAATTCAACTCAGTTACCTTCGCTTTGTTGTTTGATGGCGGTCTACTGTATGTTGTACAAAATCGAACAGGACACAAAGATGGCAAATGCTTTGATACAGCTAGTACAAGAAATGTTCTTACCACAACCAATCGGATGATCAAAGCTCGAAGACGCAATTGTATCTAGAATAATTTGAGCCTGTAACAAATCGACCTGATGTCTAGATACTACTAAATATTGCGCGTCTTGTTAGGGCATTTATATATAAGATGGTGTTCATTTTCGAGAGCGCATGCTTACAACGACTAATGAGAACCTTAAATTAACCCCTTAATGAGAACCTTAATTAAACCCTTACAATTATATATTGTTTTGCAGCAAATAGAACTTTATCAATAGTCAACAATGTAAGGTCAACTAGGGAAGCAAGAAGCTTGCCTGACCTCAGCGAGCTAAAAAATCGTTGAGAAGCCTGCAAATATCACGGTCGACCGATAGGAACTTGAGACACCATTCCTATTAAAACAAAAAAAAAGCATTGTCGAACGGTGCTTCTCATAAGCTATCATACGAATATGTTTCCTTTTATTGTTTTCTATTCAAATAAACATAAGCAGCTCCAGTGTACTTATGGAAGAGTCACACGAGCAATCACTCACATCAAAGCTGAAATACCAAAAAAGTGTTAGCGAAGGAAATATTTTTGTTTTTATAAGTATAAATTTTCTTCACTAATATTTTTTTGGTTCCTACAAGTGTTTTTTTTCAGTTTCTGCAAGTGGCATATCGCTGTGAGTCATCTGATTTTCTTCGACTCTCGTCAAGTTTATGCGACTAAATTGATGTACGAAGTAGTGAGTAATCTTGTCATCTGTCTGTTTAATGTCGTAAATTAGAAAAACACTGGAAATGACGACAGACAGATACAGACGCAGGCCAAACTCGAGTCACCGATTCCAATGTGATAATTTCGCCTTTTTGATATAATGGGTACGCGTGCAGCCTTCCTGGCTCCAATATGGAAAGATATCTAAAAAAAAATCCCATCTCGGGGGCCTCTCAAGTGCGACGGCTGGTAGGCCCGGTTAGATCTGTCTCATTCTAAGGACTCACAATACGAACACATCTAAGGAAAGATGTGTTCGTATTGTGAGATAAAGCCGATAAGTATTAGAAGTCTGTTGGCTACAGCAAAAGAGAGAGACAAAGATTATTTTTTTAATATGTCGAAATGGACCTCTATTCTAACTAACGGCGATGTTTTATAGCACGACGAATGAAGTGTGAATCGTTTACGAGAGCTCCCAGCAACGTTGCTCTTAGGTTATCAGTTGCTAACAACGATTGTTTCATTCGAAGTTAGAAGAAGAGAATCACTAACCTCATACAAAAGCTATCAGGTGACTGTATTGAGCACCATGCACTCACTCGGATAGACCTAAATGAGTCGCCTTAATACTTGGTGCTATCGCTTTCATCAAATACCGCTCAACTAGGTAATAGTTTATAGAAAATATAATGTAAGGCTTCTCACAGCACCCTACAGACACCTGAAATCGGCTTTTACAAGCAGCGTTTTTTGAATATATCTACTATTCGTTAAGAATTGTTTATGTTAGACCGGAAAATGTATGGGCGGGTGCAGGTGCAGGCCGTTTGTCATAATGAACCACGGATATTATTTTGACTCAGTAGACACTGATATAGTATATGTGATTTCAAACTAAAAAAGCTACATTAAAAGCTTCAAGACTTGGGCCTTAGCTCACGAAACGGATACTGAACAACAGTATAGTTTATGTATGCAGCCAATGCCGGTGTTAAAATAAGATACAAACTTAATCTTTAACGATCGATTTTCAAACCCACCCACATAACGTTTGGCCATAGCGCAAGCGCATTGGCGCGCCATTTAAAATGTTAAATACATATAGAAATATATGCATTAGACAAACGTAAAAAAAAGCACAGATATAATCTTATGTCATAATGGAAGTCTTAACGTTCTGCTCTCTTTTGTGCAACTCGCGTGTAGGTAGCTGCGCTTTGACCGGATGCCATGTAACGTCGCCGTATTTCAATGGGAGACCATTTATTGTTCCTTGTCTTCTTTTGTATCCCAAATGGTAACTTCTACAGAAACGCCACCGTGGTAATCGGTTACCTAAGGGCTTTTTAATTGGAACTCATTCGGATTCATTGTAGCGGCTGCCATATTATCAGGTCTGTTTGCTTGTGGCTAGCGGCTTAACAGAGCCTAACGAGTCACAGCGATCGAGAGCATATCAGAAAATCTGGGTAGGTGGCCTGTTGCCCTAAGATTTCGTCGCGAGGCTTCCTACTAGCTAATATCTCCGTTACCATCAATGTAGTATAGCAAATACGGCTTTGTGGCAATGGCTATAGCTACTGGTGCAAGGATTTCATTAAATAGTAATTTGGGTGCGGCAACAGTTTCACAGACGACCAGCCAGGCGAACATAAGCTGAGGTGTTCTTTTCTTAGCTTCCGAAGGCTTCAGAGCGAAGGTGCACGAGTAATCTACTGATCTAAAATTTACTCGCTCTGTTAAAGGTCAGTCGTTGTGAACCCAATGTGGACAGTTGCACGAAACTGAACTGAGGACATCGTACGCCGTTCGTAGAAAGGCCGTAGGCTCCCGAACTCGACTATGATACCGAAGGCCATCATAGGAAAAAGAAAGAAAGGTTTTTATGAGTAAATGCTAAACTCGGTGTTCAAATTCAAACGGGTTCCGTTCAAAAGAAATTTAGTATAAAAGGTTTATACATATATACATGCTCCATCTCGACTATAAGCATACTAATGAGTAAGCACCAAAGTCTCGATGTTAGATGTACTACTGTAAACCTCAAAATCTACTGAAACCTCGACTAGATGTTTTCCAAGCTGTTCTAAAGTCCGCCGTACTCCGATATGGTAGTTTTGAATTAATATTCTATGTAGTATTTAAGTCAATAACTTAATTCTGTTTGCGTTCGGCGCGCCCATCCGCAGCAGTTGCGCACTACCGTGTACCAGCTTTCTGATGATAGCTTTCTTGCCAGTCATCAGTGAAGTGCACTTTATCAGAAACACCTCTCAGTATCAAGCAAAGTACCGAAACTACCCAGTGTGTGCCTTTCAATGTAACAGTAATACGTCCATCTTATTTTGTTTGTGTATTCTGTATTATTGCATGTATCGTACCTCCTATTTCTTGTGTCATAGAATCATTTGTTTAACACGGCCGCGAAACCACTGGCAAATAGCTTCTGTCGTTGCGGAAAATTAACATTCTGGCCTTCGTGGAGAAGGTGTCCATGGGAATCAGTCTTAGAGTCGGCAAGTGAACTTGGAGTGGACAGACCAAAACATTCCGACGATCCTTTGTACTAAACTCGAGTCAACTACAGAACGCAGCTTTGTCTGAAAATATCTCTTTAGACAGCGATCGTTCTACTTAGCTATTTGCCAGCGTCCTTACACCAGGCTTCTATTTGTTAATTTTTAGTTATCGTTGCCGTTTCAGCATCAGGCCTTATTGTAGGTACAATTCGTGTTGTGCAGCGGAGTTCACTAAGGTAAGCGGAAAGTCCAATTGGCATTGCAATAACGTGTTGAACTACTATTTACCATATAATTTATGTATATGTAAAACTATTCGTGACGAATTACGTTATTATGTTAATCGCACATTGTAAAGTATTCAAGTGATTTTTTGCAGTCTCATATCTTTTAAGCCAGTTTAAAATCACGCTGTTATAGTTTAATTGTAGTTATTCCCAGTAAGAGTGTCTCCTCGTTTAACCATGATCATTGCCTTTGTACAGTTATCATCCAAGCCTCGTTTTTCATTTGTCATTAACAGTAAAAATTCGAATCCTAAATAAAATCACGATACCAAAAATGTCTATTGTGTAAACAACGTTTGTTCTTTGTTACCCAAATAATGGAATGAGGTTTTCAACTGCCCTAGAGCTCGTTTCGGAAAGCATACTTAAAAATGATCCCCGAAATAGTTCTTCACTATTTATTGTGAGACCAGTCAGTTTCAGCTAGAGGCATCGACCTGTGCGCTTCTCAAATACATTGGCTTCTTTGATGGATCTTCTCTAGATATACGAATCACGGTCCTTTTAATCATGTGATAGTTTCCACATTTGTTTTTAGGGATTATTGTGAAACTTGAAATTTTAAGGCAATAGTGATATATGCCGTGATCGTGCGAGGATGCCAAGGGTGTGCCAATAAAGGAGCTAGAGCAGTGGTATCTTTATCAAAGCTCTGAGGGGGCAACGCTCTTGCTCATGTCATTCTTCGACGTGCGTTCGCCTGTCTATCTGACCCAACGACGAAGACCGCCCCAAAAGGAAAGAAACAATTCAATAAGGCAGGCATCTAGATTCTTCTATTTGTCTTACTTATACTAGGACGGTAGCATGGCACAAATAGTAGAGACTGAGCTCGTGCAAGCTCCCCATTCACCGGCGAGCTCCAGAACGCGGTGTTAGTAAAACGTACGTCGTTGCAAGTAGAACGTACTGTGAAGTGCTGGCAAGAGTTCGAGGAACTCGAGGTAATGAAAAGAAACTGCGCAAGGATTTGACGAAACTAATAGTGGTCGCGGAAAGAGCCTTTCAAAATAATGTGGATTTCTTAAAAGTGTCCTTAATTCATTTGACTTCAAACATACCGAGAGACAAAAAAGACCGCAGAGGAAAATAGTCTAGGCCGCTCCATCTATGTATACATATATGTATATATAGATGGAGCAGCGGCGACATAGTAAAAAAGACGTCAGATGAACGTTTACCCGGTCGGTCGAAGGCGTTCGCCTCGCTGATTCGGAAATCTAGAATTGAGTTTTGCTGCTGTCGATCGCCTGTTAGCTGCTAAGCTTCTGCAGGTCGTTCTCCCTTTCTACGGGACCTATGTTCACTGTCAATGCGCAGTGGCAATTTAGTTCTCCCTGGCTACTGTTTTGTTAGATACAGCTCACAATATTGGCGCCACGCGATGCGCCTGTTACCGTTTCTTTACTTGCGAAACTCCTCAGCAGCGTGCGATGTTGATGGCTGCCGTAGCTGAGAGAACAGGATATTGCCGGCTAGCCGGCCGATCGCTACGCACAGGTTTGATCGACGAGCCCGAAATTCTGACGGACTTAGAAGACCGATGAAGTAAAAATCAGAAGTGCTAGACGTTAGCTTCGCTCAATCCGCGCCGATCGGATTAGTACGCACCTCGAATATACCTCGTGCGCTAATTCTACTAGCTGCTGTCGTTTTTTAGCTGCTCCGTCCATTACCTGATCATTCTACCTCTGGAAATTTTTCCCGCGGGCGAAAAAGGATCCGAACAGAATATTTGTGCTAGTAGCAGGATATCGTAGCTCGGGTGGTCTGTTCCTCGGATTAGTTAGTGTGACCCCTTCTTCCGAACGGCCTGTTCTAAAGTAAATACGAAAGTCTAGACGAACGAAGAGCATCTAAAACAAAGATCAGTTCAACTCCTTTGTCCGAAGCATTTGGAGGAGACTATCAATTATTAGTAGAAAACTACACATTCTAATAAATTTTATTTCGTTGTCTGAAGGTTGTAATCGACGAAAGCTCATAATAATAATAATATTAGTATTTATTACGTTTGATATTACGTTTACTTCACATCGTCGTGGGCTCACACTGCGCCATGCATGGTACCTTACTAGGGCAACTTTATTACACTGAAAAATGCTCTTATTTCTAGGCATTGTCAGTTAGCTCACAACATACGATTACTTGTTTGTTGACGATTTCTAATAAATTTTATATACAATTTATTTACAAAAAAATATCTATTATCACATATTTACTGCTTAGAGTGACGTTTGTTCAAGCCTAGACGTCTGGATCTCGATGTGACTGTTAACTATGCAAATGGAGACGCCAAGGTCCAAATCGATACGCCGAAAACTTTCGTATGACGCTTCGAACGCAGTGGGAAATAGCAGCATTGTGATGGGCTTTGTTTTCATAATCCCCGTATGCTACTCTATAGATACTAGGAAGCAGGCCATCAGCATCCGGTTTTCAGCGTAGAAACTGCACTCTAAATGAAATGTTATTATTATTATTATTTACCATGCTTCATTAGGTGAACTATGACAAAAATGCCCTGCGAGTGGTAAGAGTACGTTAAACCATCAGCGGCTCGCATGCTATAGTTTACTCGGGAAAGATAAAATCGGTAGAATAGTTAGAAGCACCTTATTCCGGTCAGCGCTAATTAAGGTCACTAATTGAAACAGAGATGATATAGATCTGTACGTCAGCTAAGGTCTTGTTATAACGAACCCAAAATATTTTTACACTAAAGGAAGCTATTTAAAAACCTACCAGAGAGTTATTTATCCCCATAGCCCTTTTGATGGTTTGGTTACATAAGTAATAATCTTTCAGCGATATATTTTGAAACGTCGAGCAACGATTTTTTCTAGCAAAGACTAACTTGATCTAGTAAAACGCACTATTGGACAACTGACTTAGACGCACGATTTCGCCGCTCTGCATTATTATATCTAATCGGTAAATATTATGACCTACAAACAAACTATGATGCACGATTCGCTCAGATGAGAACAGGCAAAACATAGGTGGCGCTTGTGGTGAATACTCAGTCCTGCATCGACAAAAAGGGGAAAAGCTTTGAAGAGCTGAGGGAAATATCGAGCCAAACAAGACGGTGAAGGACACGTAAGGGCGCGGGAAGGTACAAAATGCAACTTTCGCATGAAAACCAGTTGAAAGGATTGAATCTCTAAAAAATGAGCTTCGCTAGTCAGTGCAAATGACTTGAGTAAAGTTATATCTGTGTCTACGGAAGCCCCGCACGAAAAAAAGATGATATCTGGAGCAATAAGTACCGAAGCAATAAATTCGGCCGTTCATTTGTCAGCGAAGTATTGGACGACAAAATGACGGTGCCTGCCTGTTACAACAGGTTGGAGACTGACTCTACACCTAGTTGAAGGCGGGCTGTGGAAATGCTGAGAAATACTAGAGAAAAAGTACGGCTCTTTGGCTTGAGCGACACAGTTGTTATTATAGTAATTGAATTGAAGTCTGCCACGATTTTTGTCAGGTTTATAGTAACATTTCAGATTTGTGTATATATGGTTCGTGTCGTTTATCGTTAACTCTTTTCCGAAACGCCTAATATTTATCTTCTTTTCCCAGTATCTTGTCTTTTTAATGGTGTGCTCATTAAACATCCAGCTTTTATCATGCTATTAACCAAGAGTGTTCAAGAGCAGCTTTTAGTTATTTCACTAAATTCATGAAAGGTATCGATGCGATGAACGAGCGATTTGCTGAATCGCTGGCTCATCAATTTGTCACACGATAGGAACTTTTGGGAAAAAGCAGAAGCAAAAGATTGGATTGAATGGAAGAACGTGGCGTTGCATTGAAAGCATCGGGGCACGGCAGACGATCAAAGGAGCTGGAGAGACCGCGTTGAACTAGTGGCTGTAGTTACAGCTACCGCACCCATTCGCCCTTGGGACACCAAACAGGATGGCTGTTAAAGCGAGGATCAAGAAAAGTGCGGCGGGGGTTTTGCACTCGGTGCAAAATAGACCGGACGGCAGATATCGATAAAACGTAGAACACGGCTAGTAAACGGAGCGGATAGCGGAGGGAGAAAGGGTGGGCAGGGGACGCCAGTGGCGGTAGGCGACCCAGCGGTCGAACTGTCTCAGTGCCTGCAGGTGTTATATTGACAACAGGGAGAATGGGCAAACGAGTTCGAATTTGAGATTAATATCGAGAAAAACGTACGGTACGATGCTGCTGTTACGATGATAAGGTGTAGATAGGACTCTACCAGGCGACATGCACAGGATAGCTTGCAGCCTACAACAAATAATACCTTTGGACGGAAATCCACAAGCAGAATTGCCTAAATTTGGACAGACTGTTGTAATGAAATATTTGGGAAGAACCATATAGTTACAACTGTAGTACGACTATAGTAGCGCAAAGCAAATCTATGTCAAGGACGAATAAATGACGATAATAAAAGGAACAGAAAAAAAATATATGTTGTTCCTTCCTCTTACTGGCAACATGTCTGTGATAGATATCTGCACTATAGCTGGTAGGTGCCTGAATATTCTGTATAGATCCTTAGGTAAACGACAACGAAGTTCCACACTGTATTGTTTCACCATTACTCATAGAGTTTCTTAAACTAGTACGATCAAGGCTATCGCTATTGCATGTCCTGGTGCATAAATTCTAGTTGGTTTGTAGCAGATCTATTCGTTCTTCGGCGGAAAGAAGCATCGCACCGAGTATGGAACGGACGAAGGCAACACGATAGGCTGCAGATATGCCAAAACGTTTTTTCGTTGAATTAGTGATTCTTTTTAGTAAGCGAGATCACCTTATCAATAATTCGAATGTTAATATAGCACATATTATATATAATATAATAAAGGCTCGATTCGAACAATTAGATATTCAACAGAGTGGGAAAGAAGACCCGCTATGCCTATGAGAGCCGGACAAGGTCAAAAATGCTTAGCAAGCACTAGCCCAGAATGTGGCAATGCTTACATTTTTGCGTTCTCTCTTACGTCATTTTTGGTCACCCGAAAATGGAAAGGGGTGCGATGAAGAAATTTCGTTGCAATAAAATGATTTTTTTCTCAGGGTATCAGGAAAAGCCATTACGGATATACGTTTTTATGGTAGGATTGCCGTTTCCCGCTGGCCACCTCGAAAGAATCAAGCTGAAAACTCGGTGTTTTATTGAGTTATGAATCACTCTAACTGTTACATTGTTTCTACCAGTACTCGTTGTTTGATTATAACTACATTCACTTTCAAATTGCATCCAAATAGGTCGTTCTCGAATTCAGTTGGATCCTTCAGGGCTACGATATCGCCATTCAGAGGAGTGGTTACATCACTCTTGCGATTTTTTCTGGCCTAGTTATAACGTTCGGCAGGTAGACTCGGAGAGAAATACTTGACTCCGTACATAGCCAGTTGCTCAACACTGAAGTTACCGACTCCACCTGTGCTGACGGGAAATATGTAGGTAGAGATGACATTATTACCGGCTTTGTCTGTCACAACTATAGACTCCTAAGATCATACGGCGCTTAGAGCAGACACTTCCAGAAACCAGTATCGCATTGTATTCTTATTGTTTATGAACTGTTTATAACATATTATTTTTCTACTTAGGCCTCGTGTTTCGCTCAGTTCATTCTAGTTTTTCTGGAGTATTTGATCATAATCCATGCATATTGTCGTGCTGTATGACAGTGCAACCATCGCATACGCTACTCACTGAAACAAAAAGTAGAACTCTATATATATATATATATATATATATATATATATATATATATATATATATGTATATATATGTATATATATATGAACATTTACACGAAATTCGTACCTCTCCTTCTTGAGCTCGATATTGCGCTTTCGGAAGGCTTCGACCAGAAGCTGAAGATCCTCGGCATACTGCTCATGCAATTGTGACAATTGCTGCGTGAAGTCGGCCACTGGAAATCGATTTCAAGTACATAGATCAAAAGAACAAACAAAATAAAAAAACAAAAAGAGAAAAAATTATTTGCGAGAAAAAGCAGTAAACTACGATTAACTGTCGAACGTACCTAAGTACATATGGTTAATATAAGGTGTGCTTATTTATCGTGTTGTATATTTAATAAAATGCAAAAAAATAACCGAAGATTTGGAATATTGTCGTTTGACGGGCTTTTAGGGGAGAACACAAGTGCCTACACGATTCTAAAATTAATAGCAGGTTTATTTCTAAGATTTGCTCGTTTATGTTTGATTTGGGATATTTTATTTAAACGAAGAACTATAAGTTTTAGGAAGTATATTATTTATAACAAAAGAAACAACCATTTCAAATCTCTAGAAAATATTGATTTTATTATTTCCGCCTAAACACACAGATATAAAAACCAGGCGGGACTATACTAGGACTTGTAAACATCGAATTCAAGATAATTTTTTTTTTTGGATAGTTCAAAATCGACCTGAATTAACGAAATCGAAATGAAGAAAATACAAATCTGGCTTTATTAAAGGTTGTTGCAAAAACAATTTTCCCAGAGTCACATGAGCTCAATAGAAGCATGTACAGATCCAAAAAGGAGGCTGAATCTGGCAGCAAGGCCCTATAGTTTTGAAACGTTCCATTTGTGGAGTAGATTCTGCTAACTACGGGAAGTGCAAATGGTACCGATTAACCTCTATTGTTCTTTAAGTTCTTTTCTGTGCACGAGTCACTTAACTACAACATCTACTCTGTTTTTTTTTTATACACATTGTTCTGAGCAAGGCGTTGTTTTATCAGAAAACCTTTTGGTAAAAAATAAAAAGCCTGCGCGCTGCCAACTTGCAACAACGGCTCCACGTTGGCAAATTATGTACAATTTCTACGAGGCGGATACATCTGGCTTAAACAATGGCTTAACGAAGATATACGAGATAGCCGGGTACTTGCCTTTTGTGATTCATAGAAAAATGTACAATATTTTAGAAAAATCTTTACTTAGTGGCTAAATAAATTGACATAGTAATTTAAAATCTACATATGTGTACATAGATACTAATGCATGAAAGATGTCACTAATTTAATATGCAAGCATGGTTGGGTAGCATTAAGAAAATGATTAAGACTGGTACAATGCATAATGGTAACACGTAGAAACCATAAAGCTTGTTATATTGAACCAAATCACAAATTTTGCCGAATTTCCGTCCAAGTTCCATAACGGACCGTGTGCTGATCGGACTCGACCTGGACGATGCAAGGCCTTGGTAGTACCAAACAAGATAATTGCCAATGAACCCTATGACGTTTGGTACTTTTGACAATACCATGTACCAATGTGGAATCATTATTTATTACTTTTAGCCGTGCTCAAAATACACGCAAACACACACACAAATTAGTCTTTACTTCAGTGCACGAAATGTTTGCGATTATGACTTAATCAGCAGTACCTATATAGACGGCAAGCATGTTAGGGGTCAGTACTCTAGTGTAACGCTAACGCAGACACGGACGTAGAACGAAAAAGGTTACTTCTATGAGCCCAGAAATCCAGTGGTTTAAATCCCACAACATGCATGTAAATACATGTGTCGGAAGAAACATATCTCCGTTGAGGAGTCGTCAGTGCTACCGCCATAGTCATTCCCTTGTTCCTCGGACACATCTCTATAGTCGTACAACTGGGTTGTGGCTATTCGATGGAAAATAGGTACTGAGGTTCCGGAATAATTAACCTATTTTTCGAACGATGAGCCTTCATAGCGCTTACGAAGAGCGGTCATCGTCTGAGGTTGTTGCGAGAAAGCTACTCTGGCGACAGCAGTTCTATATAGCACCGTAACGTATGTATACGTGTATGAAACAACGAGAAACACAATTGCACCATTCATTCGAGCTTGCTGTCGCTTATTGACCACTCGTATTGAACAGCTCTAGCTGCCAACTTTAGTTCCAATTTGAGCAAGTTGTTTATGTGAAACATTGAGCTTGCCAACCTGCTAGCAGCTTCTGCCTAGTGACTATGCGTCCATGTATGTATGTGAATGAAACTTCACTAGGCATACCACAATAGAGTGTGATAGCAGTCATGCAGTCTCTCTAACAATTCCTAGCCTGCCCCGACTTATACAAGTCACGATGCAACGGTAGAGTGCCAAGAAGAAGCATCTTAGAAATAGCGAGGATGCCAGTAATGTGAACAGCGAACGAAGGTGAAGCTTGAGAGATAGAAGGACCTGACCATGAAGGCCAGTTGTTTTTGTGGCAATGGTAGTAGCAGCAGTCGGTGAATGAGAGGGGGGCTGGCACTAAGCAAGGGTAGGCATTTGTTTTGTTCCTTTGACCTTGGCTGCGGGCTCAGAGGTTGCCCTACGAAACTGAGCTGGGCTGGCTTAGATACGGCTAAATAGGGGCCGGTCTCAGCTGCATTCTAGACGAAAAAAGTCGTTGGTAGTCACTATCAATTACAACTTTCTCCACTCTTCGCAATTACGTACTAGGTCTTAAGGTGGTACTAGGCGAGCTTCTTAACTTGTCCCCGGTGCTAGTGCCGTTAGCGTTGTTGTTCTCGTCAACGCTTGCCACTGCCGCCTTGTTCGACCGATGCGATGCTAGTCCGAGACGGCAATGCAACTTAGATGGAACCCCATTTCACGTGTCGTGGCTGCGTACGTACACATACACAGGATACCTCCTGGATGGGCTACTAAGACAACACGATCAAGAACTAAGACTTGCGTCGGCCTAATGCGAAAGGGTAAAGCTTTTTAAAAAAAAAATAATAATGCACGCGATCGCACAGGTGATATTGCTAAGTAGAAAGCATCGCTTATTCGTTACCGCAACACAGGTCCATAGCAATGTAATAATAGGTTGCGTCCATATGTGAGTAGACCGTGGGAAATTAGCCTCTTTCATTCTACATTCATTTCCTGCTGGAATACGTACGAAGGTTTCGTATGTTTTAGCACGCATGCGCACGTAAACGTCCGAATTTCGTTGCACCTTTTTTTTGCATCTAGCTATTTATATTAGTTCAATAATACACGCAGCACAGGTGGGCCCCACCATCAGCCAATTCAGTCGAACCTTATGAACGGCGTTGCCTATGGCGTACTTATTTTTCCTGGCTAGACGAATGTGGTGAAGTGCCCCCTATATTAGGATCCGGAACGAGCGTCAAATCAGAACCTTCGCAGAATCTATATTAATATGTATAGATGGCTTTTCGTTCGTCCACGGATCCAGAGTTGTGCCTGTATTGATTAAGTACAGCACATCTTCACACGCTGGAATCAGCTCAAGATCGATTCGTACCGTACTTCGTTCACAATAAGCTATTACACAACATACCATGCCGTGTGTACGTAAACTCATGTCAATGAATACTTCCTTGAGTGCATGTGTCATATAGCCGTTCAATCGTTTACTCATACGAAATGCTATATGGATAATATAGATTAAAAGTAGACTACAGTCTGTTTGCCTAATATATTCTAGTTTTCATCGTTAAGTCTGCTCAGGGCAGAAGTGACCAACGCGTCGATTTGCTGGTGCACATCTTTCACTACGTCCGCAATATCAGAACTTTTCCTTGTTTGCTGGTTCCTTAGTCGAAACCAGAGTGTCACACATATATCCCATGTTCTAAAGAAGCAGCAGGTGCTTCGAACATCATTTCCTGTCTGAATAACGCTGCCTTCAGTGTGGCTATAGACAAGGTGCGCGACTAAGACACGCCATCTGTTTACATTCTAAAACACTCCGAGTTGTTTCAACTGGATCGGCAGGCTGTACTAAATGATACATTCACAGAACGCCTTCTGCGCCCGTGCCAATCTGCGCTCCCCCTTAAAACACTGATGGAACGAAAGATGATGTACACAGAACAAGAACTCTGTTTGTCTACCAAGAAAAGGGACCGACAGGTACCGCGGGCTAGGGACGGTCAGACAGGCGATCAAATCAACTAGAGAGCAAGTTCAAGAAGATTAAAAAAAAAAATGTATGCTAATGCAGTTTTTCACGAGACGTTGCTATCGTCATCGTCGTAGGGAAAGGCAGTGTGTAAGGTGTGCGCTATTGACGTCGTTCGGTACCGGAACGGAAAATAGCGCATTAATTTAATTCCAGAATATTTATTTAAATTGTTCTCCGTCTCTTCTTATATCTGCTTAATCTATATTTGGCTCCCAAATTTCGATACGGTTTTCTCGAACCAGCTATGCATACGAACTATACAATGTACTATAGTGTGGATCTGCGCATGTCAGCAAGTTCGACAGGCAGCTACAGGACAAGGCACCCTCCAGCTTGTACCAGCCGTAACCAAGTGGCTGGCACGTACGGTAAAAACCAGTAGCTGCATTACGATCTCTACGGCAGGACTCAGCTTTGATAACATCTTTAAGCGTTGCTTTTCGTTCGTCTACGGATCCAGAGTGTCCACGATTGCGCCTATATTGATTAAGTATGGGCTCACTTCACCTTCATAACCTCACACTGGTAAATTTTAGTAGAAAAGCAGGTTAATGTAAAATGAAGAAGTTTCTTCTGTGTTGTTTGAATATGGGTGCTATGTTTGGTAGCGTTTCGTCCATCCATCCCATACATCCATGGTAATGGACGACAATGCCCTAGAGAGTCATCAAAACGTCAGTAAAGGCTAAACGTTCTCATGGACAGTCTGCTCTTTACAGGAAAGGATTTGAACGCCACACCATCTACGGTATCTATATATAGATAAAGGCAAAATGAGATGACGCACAGGTTAGCAAAGAAGCTAAAGCATGTAAGGTAAAAAAAGAGTCTCGGTTCTGTTCGTTTTGCGCTAAAAGCAAACTCAAGCTCACATTAAAGCTCCAAGCCTTCCGACGCACGTCGAGAATGATGGCGCCGGCGGCACGGATCGGCGGTCCAGAACGTATCTATCTAGTCGTCATAGCAGATGTATGATAACCTTCTATATATATATGCGTATGCGTGTTGCTGTTCATCTGTTGTCCAGGAGATGTAAAGCGTTCAGGTAGTTTCCTTTGACGTCATTCTAACAATACCTAATTCGAGTTATTCGAAACGTTCGACGCGTTGCCGATAGCCATCACTGCCATACGCTCTATTATACAATAACAGCTGGGAAGATTTATTTACCGGGCGCAACGTACACGTAGTTTGGCTTAGAGAAAACAAAAAAAGCAAGAACGAAAAAAACTCGCCATCCGTAGAGTAAAAACGAATACTAGGAAGGCTCATTCCAGGCCTACATAATTTATTCATGGCCCATTAATTTCACCATGTATTGTTTAATCTCCTAAGGTAAAAGGATCGCTTATCTGGGAGATAACTAGCGTAAGTTGTTAGTCATGATGAAAAGCTCGACGCCAGATATTCGAAATCCTGACTGTAATTACCCTTGCTATAGAGAGGTTATATACGGTTAGGATTAACTCGTTACTATAAGAGCGTAAATAGCACAACTTCTATGTGGCATGATTTTTTTTCCGCTACTGGTTTTATTATATCTGTGGTTGAGTGTGCTTTCTCGGTGTCTGGCTGTAATTATACCAACAAAAGGCATTGTTTTAGGGGCGTAACAGCAAATATGTGGACTTAACAATAGGATCATGTAACATTCGCTCGCACGGTTCAGATTTGTCTAACATCTCTGTTTTTCTTTATCCAAACCGGGAAAGAATCCCTGGCGAGACGGGAAAGAGAACGACTGGCTGTTCTTAACTCTGTCTCAAAATAACGTGTTAATTGTTTGTATAACGTGCTTGTATTGTACTAATGAAACATAGCTCTTTTTGATTAGAAAGTGATTCTTAGCGTCTTCATACGTATGCATTGAAAAACGTGCTGGTTGGTAACGACACGTATACTACACATTTTCGCATTCATTTTATGATAGTTGGGGCTGTCATAATCATTCCGAAAACGTGTGGCCGTATTTGCGCGCACTGTCTTATTCAACAAGACCTCCAGTGGCGGCCGCCCCCTGCACAACTTCTTTGCTATGGCTCACCCTAGCCTCCTCCTGTTTTGCGCTGTTTAACGGGCAAGCCAGACGAGGTGGATACTAGTAGAGAAAGCCTCAATAATAACACGCTCAATAATTCTCACAAATATAATAAACGTAATAAAAAGCTGACGAGCTTAACCCAAGAGGAGTTTTTACCCTCAGGAAGGATGCTAATATATATATATTTATACAGCGAGAACTAGTCGCTGCTACCCCCCAACTCATCCCGCAGGCGAGCTCTCGTTGCGTCATCTCAGCCGTAGACCTATCTACTATAAATACATTGCAGACCACGCAACGGCATACAGCGTCATCAGGTATGACTATATTGTGCCATTGCGCTGCCAACCTCTACTTACGCTCGCTGTTGACCAGCTTCGCCTCGAGAATCTAGCGGCTTTGCGGCCTTTTGCCATGGCTCCACCTAGTAGTTGGCTAAACGCATAGTCTCCCGCTTCCAATCAGCCCCTTATTCACCCCCCCCCCCCTTTGTTTTTTTGATTGACGGTGATAAACTATTGCAATTTAATCATCTTCTGGGGTGCTTGGTAAATTACGCGAGAGGCTACCTAAACAACCATAAGGTTTCGCGGTTTCTAAAATGAACTTGGCCTCGTATCACTATACTATCTAAACAAGTCGTATTGTTAGAACTTGTTTAAACTAGAAACGTATGCGGAAAAAAGGTATATCGTATTCGCTAAAACTTTTTTCAGCGTAGCCAATAATACGTACAATGACAACGTCCAACCCAACCTTTAACATATTATCGGCTAACTAGCTTTAGATATATTAATAAAATTAGTAAAATAACCAACTGTGGTTAAAAAAAAAGCTGCATGCAGATCTCCTGTGCCAGTTTTTCACAGATTATTATGAAGTTTCAACGAAAATTAGTCCAAATCATTCAAACTGGCAAGTTACAGGTATATTCAGCATTCAGCTGTTAAGTTAAGGCACAGGAATTGGATTCTGAAAACGTAAACACACGCCATAAGTTGACCATTTAGTAACTTCGACTAAGAAAAATGGCCCGTTCGACGTCCGTCCAGGACTTATATTTCCATCTTGATTGCGTGCATATGTATGACCTTGTATTTAATTATTGACACTATAGATTAGTTCGAACGTGAACGAGAGCAGGTAAGTGCTGCGGGAGGAAAATCGAACTGAAGGGAAAGGGCGGTACCGAGAATCTGTTAATACTGCCACAGGTCAGAACGTCAGAAAAAGGAGATAAACAATAGCGATAACGATAACAGTTCCAGACCGCTGAAACAAGCTCTATCAGTCCACTGACAGTTTATCTATATTTTATTACAGATCTTGTTAGAGAGGGTATATATACGCGTGCATCGGCGACGGGTTTATTTGTGATGCGTGGATGACGTTATAGTCATTCGTGGAACAGCGTTTATAAAGCAGGAAGATCTTTTCCATACGTTCTGTTTGTACTTGTGTGCCGCCAAGCTGAACCATGCATTAGGAAAAAGGATCCATCAGCTTTTCCCGATAGCTCTTCTTTGGCCAGCTTCTCGTGTTTCTTTTGCGATTTCGCTTGCCGTTATTGTTCGCTAGGCGTCTGGCGTTTCTTTTCTCTCCTTTGTTTTTTCTAAGCAACTACTATATTGGTACTTTCGGCCGCTGCGTTATGTTGCGTTTTTCCTTGTCTATTTTCTCCCTTTTGTTCAATGCATGGATAAGTACATAACGTGGAGCAACACGAGACGTAACGACGGAGCGTAAAGGCTCGTAGACGCTCTATTGCTAATAAGATCTCTGATACGTCCTGAGAAAAGAGAGACGGTCCTACCGTGATATATGGTAAAAGCTGTAGTCACGAGCCTGGTCAATCGATAACAGTTTAGCATGCTATAAAGAAATCAGCTCAAGCTGTAAAGGCCGAACCTCAAGCGACGCGAATCGAGCAAATACACGAACCAGATAAACGTATTAACCGAAATGCTAGAGCAGACAAGTAGGAGGAACTAACTAACTAACTAACAGAAAGATGCTGTGTGGCGTTGTTATCCTATTCGACGTCTTTTGTTCCGGCGGATTTCGCCATTAGTAGCTACAGTATCAGTGTGTTGAGAGACGGAGCCGGAACTGCTGGTCGTACATTACTTGGAGCCGTTGCCTATTGAAATTGAATGGCGGTGATCTGTGAGGTTGCTATGAAAGTAATCTGCTGATGTTGTTACTACTTCCGGCAGACTGCCAATCAGGAAAACGAGCATTCGCGTGCGTCGTGCATTGTGCATCGTGCATCATATAGGAGAAACGTTGAATGGCCGCTGCCATGCACCTGATGAAAAGCTGGTAGCAAAGTCCATCATTGTGCGATGCCTACCGCATACCAGCCGTTCAGTGACCTGCACGAGGCCCAGAGTATTTACGATGAACGGTCTGGTAACGAAAGTCTTTTCGGTCAAGTTGATGCCGCTGCATGTGAACGTGTTACGACGTCTTTGATGACGGTGGTAACGGAAAATGTTGATGGACAGAGGACCAGATAGTGAAGCTGACCGGACAAGAATGTCCTGGTCAAACCTAAAACGCACAGGAATCATTCTACATGAGAAAATAGGAACAACTGCTGAAGGCAGCTGTTGGCGGTAGCGGTAGCAAATCATTAGAGCATTCTGGTAGTTTTGTTGACGATTGTCGATTAAGTAGAGAGGAGCTGAAAGTAGGCTTGCCGTTGTCCAGGGACAGGCTATGATATCGATAGACTGATAATAGGTCGAAAGATATTCTGTCTGACAACAAAAGATGTATTTGGCTCGACCGTCTGCACCAGTCAGTGATCGCGGTGGCAGAACTCATCTAGCATTAGGTAGCCTGTCGCATCGTCTTCATCGAAAATACACAGGATATGCCGAGAGATTACAGCGGCTATGGAACGCGATGGATTGATTATATACGCTCAGCTCCATCTTGAAGCGTGTTGTTACCTGGCTACGCTATATGATACAGACACGTTGACATTAATTAAGGATCCGGAATGCTTGCGACTATCGTACTTTGATACGTCTGCTGATATAACGGCTGCGCTAATTTTTCATACTGAAATAATTATACGTAGGATTATTGCATTGCTGGACATTAGTTACGGGATAACTGTGCGGTTTGTTACAGTGCAGAAAATCAGGCAACGCGTCAAATAATTAATTAGGTTAACGTCGTCAAGTTATCGAAGACATCTAATTTCTAATATTTTGAGTTATATTTTTAACTTTAAGGAATTAGCACCTTCCTTCAAATATCCCTGGGCTAACAGCTCATTTGAAACGAGTTTAAGCCGGAGCTGGTTTCACTTTTCGAAAAAATGCCTGGAACTCCGTACATATCCTCCGTACATGGGGACTTGTTTGACTGTTTGGTTAATGGGGTCGAATAGACTGGGCCGTATCAATAAAACTTACCTTGCCGCACAAGTCTAGCTTAACCACGGATCCGGCACTCCACTCGCCGGTTAATGAACACTAGGAAACGACAAGTTTATACTTTCTTTCCTCATCCAATGGTAATGGCCTCGAGATTTCTTTACAAGCTCAAATACGGTTTTTTTTCGGTAACTGTTCTCGCAAGTATCGAACGTAGTTGGCAAAATTCTCCTTAAATTAGCTGTCCAATTGCGAAACGCCTATGTACCTTCTATGCATCATGCTTCAAAAAAACCTATAAGACGAAGTGTAACAATATGGAAACGCGTAAGCAGCGCAGCATACGTTCCCACGAGCAATTTCATGTTTGTCAAAGTTTTTCTTCAGTGGCTTTAGCTTTTTAAATAACAAGTAACATCATTTTGTTGGAGCTGTACATCGTCCAGTTTCGGTTGTAGATCTCCGTGAAGGGAACTCTTAATATTAGAATATTCAAAAACTACCTAATGTTATTTGTTGCCCGGAGTTCGTACCGTACAGTTACTTCAGCCCCAAAAAAAATACTTATCCTCAAATATCGTACTTGCTTAGGCTGAGACAGCTGACTGGATTGAATCTTATGGAACGGAGTATGGGGGCATCGTGCCTGTTCTTAGTTTCCTATGGCCTCTCTATGTTTGTCTAAGACACGGAGCAGTAGATTTATCGATTTAAACCTTTCTATAGAACTAGGCGAAAAGGCCTCGAAAGGTGCTATGATTTCAGAATAGCTATATTTGTAAGAGTTCGATGAGTTCCGCTCTACGATTGATGTCCATCACCAAATAGCATTCTTTGTCAGTTCTTGTATATAAAATCATATTTCGTTTATATAGTAATAAAGAATATTTCGCTTACATTGAGGCCTGCTTGTAGGGAAAACATTGAGAACAGACTATTTTAAATATCTACAAAACGCCGTTAACTACTGCTACCTTTTATCAAGCACAAAGAGGTAGACAACATTGCTATAAGGTATGCCCTCTTTATTCTTCGTAAAATATTTAAGCATTTAGAGAGCACGGAAAGGACCGAAAGAAGATTCACCCTTCATACGGAGCAATAGTCTGAGACTGGCTTCCCTCTTTAGTGCTGTTTTATGTGGTTGTCCTGAAATTGTGAACAAAACGGCCTGAGGTTCTTCGATTAGTGCTGATCGCTGGCTTTTCCGTTAATCGTGTTAAAAGGCAGACACACCATTTCTTCTATAGTGGCCGGCGAAGCGTCCGAAGTAAAACGGGCTTTTAACCTCTCCAACTAGGATCTTATCTTTATTGCTCCCAAGTAAACAAAACTCTAAAAAAAAGAGTCAATTTCAGGTCTTCATTACAAAATAGGTTACTTTTTTTTTTTGTATTCAGCAGAAGGCTTTGCCATCACGGGTAAATTAGTCACACGAATGGTGAAGACGGTATGAAAGTGACGTTAACTCACTGATTCTGTTCGCAGTTATTGGAGCTATTTACAATATAAACAAAGACTATATTTTGAAGATATCGAAATAGTGCACAAGGTGGCTAATAGGAGTCTGGATTATAAGCTGACATTCTATCAGTTGGCTCCAATGATACAACGCACAATTTATGTACATTCACGAGATAATAACGTTTGTATGTCGAACATATGTAATTATTAGTTATGTATTGAAGGCATTTGCTAAACACTGTTATACTCTTATTCAGTCTTTTGCGACGCTCATAGCTTACTTTATTACTATACCTTCGGAACCACAGGGAATGAATAGCAGCTTCCTTTAATTGTTGGTTCCATGGCACGCTTTGGTCCGAAAGGCAACACATAGTAACATTTGTAGGCCTACGCCCCTGAGATAAATACCGCATGGCCAGCCATTTGCTTCTGGTAAGATCAACGGATAACAGCGTCAGCGAAGGCAAAAGGATAGAGAAAGGTGTCCTTGATGACACCGATCTGTCTGTACTTGAGGTTAGCTGGTGCCCCTGAGGCCTGTGTACTTCTAATCAGAAGGACGCGTTCATCATTGTACAGTAGTTCCACATAAGGCTTCAGGTACGGGGATACGTATAGTATAAGGCGTATCCAGTAATAAGTCAAGAAGCTTCTGGGCTAGCGTGGAAAAACGCCAAGGGACTGATAGAGACCAAAACAAAAATAGAGAATAAAAAAGTTGGTTACTTGCTTGCTTGCTCTGATGTCAGCGGAACGTACTTTACATACTGGCGAAAGCTAGGTCACATGTCACGCGAGACGCAGTTCGGCGCAGCCAGTCAAACCTTCGTATAATGAAAAAGAACACTAGAGCCAACTGGATCAGAAACTAACGTTGACAGTAGGATTCCTGGGGGTTGACGAAAAACGCTGTGGCCTGTTTGCTAGCAGGTGTTCTTGGGCGGACGCCAACGCTTTCGGCAAAAAGGATGTCACTCAGTTTCTTTACCTATGCTGGTAACGGCCGTAGTCTCTAGTGGCAGCTGCTGCGCGAAGCAGTGAATGAGTGTGTCTGTTACAGCTTTGCATTGGTCGCAGGAGCGAAAATATATTAAGTGCGTAACGTATGAAATGTGGCTCTAGCTTATACAGTAGGACCAGCTCGCGTTTCTCTCTTTGTCGGCAGATAGTGAGGAATGCATCCGTCGAAAGCGTCACCGCGGACAAAGGCTCACTATCATCCTGTACAGCTCTCCAGAAAGACAGAAAGGCTGCTAGCTGGAAGATCCGCTATGCTGCCGACGAAAAGTGTCCTACAGCTAGCAGTATAATCGTTACTATCGTACGACATAGGTGCGAATATGGCTTACATGTTTGCTCGTACAGCGACAAGGATAGATAGAAGTGCTGACATAACACGTGAAAGGAACAGGTTGGGTCGACTGACCGCTCAGGTATCCTTAGGGATTTCCATCCACAGAGGAGAAGATGGGGAGCATACGAAAACAGAGGACTAGAGAAAAGCGAAAGCAAGGAGAGGTTCGGTCTACGGTGGGTTTGCAAAAAAGTGGTAAGCTTGACGGTTAATGATAAATCTCGCGGTGGAGCCCGGACACCGGCGCAGACTTGATGCGACCGTAGCGAAAACCGTACGCGGCCGGCATCGCGGGCATATGCGGTCGCTATGTCGACTGGGGAGGGGGGGGACAACGCAGCCCAATACTTTCTACAAGAGAAGCCGCACAGCTTCCTCGAATTGTACCCACACTTAAATCTCATGTCGATTTGACTGCTCAGCACAAAAGCAGAAAGTAGCGGTGCTTCTTAAATGTCGATGACCAGATGGTCGTGTGGCTGTATTCTACTCGTGTACGTGCGTGCATTAACGAAAAATACGGAAAAAGGCCGTACGAACGAAAAAAGAGGAGAGAATGAAAAGAAACAAGAGAAAGAGTAACAAGATATAAGCAGAAAAGGCAGCTCGACTTAGTGTCAATACCCTACGGCCATGCGCTTCAACTCTTAGTTGCTTTAGGTCGGCTTAAGAGCGAGCAGAACTAGAAAGCTTTTACTTTTACCGTTTAGCGAGTAGTGGTATAGCGCTCCAGGGAGAAAGACTTTGGCTGCATCGGCGTATTTTTCAACCTTAAAGCGATCGGACGGGATACGTTTTTGAAATACAATGAACCGGTAAATACGTTATGACTGCTGATGAAAGAAACGCCGTAATCCCCCAAAACTTCACTGTCTTTCTTAAACGGGAATTTTCAAGCAACAGTAAATCGTCAGTTGCTTTTTTTTATAGATGTAACGATACAGTATAGTGTTGTATTCTCCCATTACTCTATCTCCCAACTGCTGGTTGTCCGGTCGTAGCACGTTTACTGTACTTATTTTTTTTTTTTATATACATTCACCAAATTTCTTTGTGACACTCATTTCATTCTTCACTCTGTCCTTCCATGTACATATGCGTACATGAATTGTATACTGCTAGTCAAATATTAGACAACATGTCATATCATAGGTCGGCTCATGCCATTGTCTATAAGTCAATGGCTTTAACCGAAACGATTTTGCTGTTTGCTGAAGATCACCGTTATCATCAGCACAGTATCATCATTCTCGTTTATTGTTCGCTGGCGTTCTTCGCACGCTGCTACTGCTGCCATTCGTCTTTCCTTCATGCACGATATTGCAGCGGCGTCTCCATCGGTAGGTCGTTGTTTCTCGTGCTGTCGTTTTCACTCCGGCTGCTATAATACTGCTATAGCCTACAACTTCCCGACTAAAAGTATGAAAATGGGTAAATAAACTCTCGCCCATTGAGGTACGGGCCGAACAACTTCAAGACGATGAGCGGTTGAGGGCTTCCGAAGACCTCACAACAGCAGCAGGAGCAGAAGCAGTTACTAACGGGAGCGGCTGGCATTATGATAACAGCGTCACCTTGTCAACAATTCAGTTTTAAACAAATCCATACATTTTGTTTGAATCAAATCGCTTTTCAAAGAAATGTTACCTTTCGCGGTATTTCATAGAAACTCCCATCTTGCCCTTCTGTCCTAGCTGTCTGCGCCCATCACCAAGGTTTCGACAGACATCCTGCAGCGCCAGCAAAGCCTCGGGAGCCCGCTGTCAGTGACCGACATCGCAAGAACCTGTTCTGGTCGACTCTCAGTGATGTCTCCGTACACCTGGACGGGAACTCCGTGTTAATGTAATTAGACATGAATTAGGAGTCTGCTGTCGACGGCGGTCTTACAGGCAGGGCAAAGATCGCGAGAAAGGGGTTCAGGCTGAACGAGGGAACTCAAGCACCTCGGGTGACCTTTGTCCTGAGAACGCTTGCTTTGGAAGGACGAACTACACTGCCGAAAGGAATACTTTCCAGCACGATATGTGATCATCTCGACCATGACGCAGCTACATTCTCAGAAAACTCTGAAGGAATTCAAGAGTCTTGTCAGAAGCATACAAGTTGTATTACGGTGCTGGAAGTATTGAAGCCAAGGCTTCGCTTTGTGACTACTGGTAATAGTCAGAACAAAGCGCCGCAAATTCTCATGTGACCAAGGCTAAAGCTAGTTAGAGACAGACGAACGAGTGGACTAACGAACTGTGTGTTTAACTATAATTCTGTGTTGTATGCAGTAAGTTGCTTGACACACTAAGTTGAGCTAACAATGTTTGGTCGAAGTTTAAGAAAACATGAAGAAGACTAACTACGAACGTGTGTAAAACTTTTCTGATAGTTAGTTTCTACCACAGATGCGTAAGTAGGGCATCAGTACTTCAATAAATAAGTTTTAACTTTAGATCTTAGACAAAGCCCTCTATTATTGCTAAAAAGTATTGAGTTTTATATATCATCTACTTTAGCGGCTGTAATCACTAAAGTGTAACTTGGTTTAGCTGTAAGCAAATAAACATGACTACAAATATCGATGCACTGCAATGCAAATAAGATAAGTCTATGAGCTAAGTACCCACTTGAGCGCTACACTTTTTAGCTATGACTTGATGCAAATAATTAAAAAATAAGAGGATGCACTGACCATTGTTATTCAACCTATATAGTAATGAACACCAGCACATGTACAGGATTTATATAGCTTTTCATATAAATATCCAGCGTTATTAATTCATTTATTTATTCATTTCTGATCTGAAACAATTCTATCAGACACGTTCTGAATTTGAACTTGTTAAAATAAGGTTATCGCTGGCGCGATATCCTTGCCGTTTCATTGATATTTACCAAATGCAGTTCTCTCTCATTGCTGTCATTATTATTACTTCTCCTACTCTATTGTACTGCCAGAGTTGTGTTACTATACTATCCGATAATCTTTTTTTAGCAATTTAATTGGATTATTTCAGGAAATCCGTTAACGGCCTCGGTTAGGCTGATTGAAACGGCCCCGTGTCCTGTCATACCCCGCATGGTTTCCTAGTAAGTGTCCCAGACCTCTCTGTCGACTATTTCTATTACTTCTATTGCATTTGATTTACAAATGCTTTTCAGAAATGTTTCTTCGACTGAAAAATATCTTTCGAGCCGTTTTAAAGCTTTGCCTATATGTGTTTATTATCCGCTTATATAGGAATATATATATATCCGAATATAGGATACGAGATTCAAACGACTGTCTGATAAACAACCATATATATATGGATACGTTTTCTTCTAACCTGCTAAAGTTAACACCCACATAAACCTATCAAGAGACATATGTTTTACCTAGTGTTCTAATGAGTTCCCTCAGAGCTTTTATTCCCTTTGGAAGTCCGTAGAACAATTTTAGTGGTTAGGTTTTGTATTCACGCACGGTCACGAAAGCATGCTATGTACTCAGGTGGCTATTGGTTTCATACAATGTTAAGTTATATTCACTAGATCGACAGCTTTTAGGAACTTCGTGACTCGTGAGCCTAAAATCTAGATTGTTGATGTATCACCAGGGTCTAAACCACCTTTGAACTCAATCAAGGACAACGTATTTTTAGACAAGTACGAACTATCTCAAATTCTCGAAGAAAAATCAATTTTATAGAGATTTATCTAACTTTTGAAAAATATGTTCTATGATCACGATTCGCCTTTCAACTGACAGCTTTTACTCGCTACGCGTCCAACAATAGCTTTTGTGTGGCCCTGACCATCAACTTAGGAAAATCAACTTGATATTGGCATTAGACAGCCGATTTTATCTTTAAAATCTGTTTTATCATACTGCAGAGGAAAGCTTTGTGTGTCCTTCCTACGACATAAATATTTCAGGTCTAAAGGATCTACCAGACAGCAAACCTCTATGACGTTGTTAACGCTACCTGAAAGGTATTGGGTCAGTTAGGATTTGTTCGATAATGTTTTCAAACAACGATATGTACTCAGTGTAATACTGACGCTTTCTTAGGTGGAGTTGAGAGGTGCCACTAACTAAAAGACACTCTGCGCCACAGGATAGGATGGAGTTGAAGTTGAATCTTGCGCTGACCGGGGCCACTGAGCAAGGCTATGAAGCTGTCCACGATCGACTGTTTTCGTGATAACGCGACTTCAACAAGACACAGTAATGTGAAAACGGTGATAACGGCTCCCGAAGTTTATGTGCTCGTATTCGTTTCGGCAGGCGCTTGAATTTGAACGCTGGCGCTTTTAACTATTTTTTGCCACACGTCTGCCAAGCGACAGTCCTTTTGGATTCGAATCTGGCTTAAGGACAATGTTTTAAGGAAACTTGAGTCCAACAGATTTTCCGTTCTACAATTTGGAAGTTGGAAGCTCGCAGTGCTTTGCATAACTCTAAGGAAGCCAATGATTGATAAAGCAGAAGCAGACTACTGCTAAAGCCTGGGCTAACAATAAAAAAGGTAAAAAGAGAGTGTTGCGAAAGACTACCATCCCACTGGTAAAAGGAGAAATGGCATTGTCAGAGCAGTACTGGATTACTCAGATGGCACCCAGTCAACGCCTGGACGTGGGCACCGAGACTATAGCGCTTTAATGTGGAGAAAATTATAACATATATGACACATACAAGTGTGGAGATATTCCGCCATATTTTGAAACTGCAGCTCACCTATGCTTGATGCATAAATGTTAGAAAAAATGATATTTACCAATTTCCATTCAACCAACAGTGATCGCCTGTGGATAATTCAATGGTGACAAAAACATGTGCTCTCAGGAATTGAGATACCCTATTATTGCTTTTAGGATAAAAGGAGATTTAAGGTTTTCGACATTATATACCAACAGCAAAGATATACATCGTTTAGTAATCTAATATAGTCTTTTTTTGTTTTTACAAATTTTGACGTACGTGTATGCATACACGCACGTCAAAATTGCCACCAGTGGTTAAAGTTCAGTTTATTGAGGCCTCGAATATATATTCGTAGAGCAGAGACACACATACTAAAATCTTTCACAAAGATTTACGATGATAACCTTCATTCTTTTTATCAGGTACTAGGCCTTGTGTCTGCCCATTTCTATGAGACACTGCACGCTTCGATCTGGCTTGAGTCAACAACTGTCTGCGGCTCCCTCACAATACTCGTTTTCGTCAGATACGATATTCAGCTCAATATTGAGAGTAGTCAGGGTGGTTAGTAACGTGTTAAAGTTCACCGAAAAAAATACGTTTTACTTGTTCAAAACAGAGATTTTTTTTGAGAATTGTTATTTGCAACCATGAAAGAAGTTTTGTTGAACAAGAACATATAACCCATGTTCCCGAAAGGCTAATTTCACAGATGGGAACGTTATTTTCGTAGTTTGTATTCTACTTGCGGGAGGTTAGCAAACGAAACATAATAAAGTGTTTTTTATACTAGGATTAATCATTTAACGATAACAGATGTCGCATTTAGTTTTCACTTGTTTGAAACCAGAAAATGCTCGGAAATTGGATGATGCATCTGGATCGCTTCCAGAAACCACTGATTCCAACAAAAAATACATCTAACACAAAAAATTGAGAGTGTTTATAAGACCTCGCTAATAGTAGTATCGTCAAGGACTATGATACAAAAAAAAAAACGTGTAAAGAAATTTAGTCACGTTGAGCAAATCATTACACTAAAACCGCTAGGAAAAATTGATCCTGTTATTTTCGTTTAAGAAACTGGAGAAGAAAATACATCACCCTATTATTTAATGTTTTAACAGAATACTCGGCAGTGAGTTCACGTAGTTGCAAATGAATTATCTCTGTGAATCTTAATAGAACCACTTTATTTACAGAAAAACATTACAGCCACATCTTCTAATTCCTTCTAATTATCTCGAAAGTAAAACGAAATCGGCCAGAGGGCAGGCAGCGACGCATTAAAAATCCTGATCAGGACTGGTGGATTACAGATCTACTGTGTCACCACTTTCTGTCTCTTTACACATGTGGCGCGCTTTTCTTTCGAATCGCTATGCCGTCCAACAGAAATTTCGATTCACGTCACCTCCAGCACCAACTCTACCTTATTTTGACGTCTGCGATTCTTGGCGATTTGATCCGTCCCAGACTAGGCGATAGATGGGGCACTGTCTTTGGCTAAAACAAGTTCTCTCGTCGACCTTGCTGGCAGGCGAGGAAAACTACCATTCCTCTAGCTTTTGAGCCGTGCTCCCGCGAGATCCAGGCGCTTTAGGTTTTCCAGTTCTCGAATGGCGGGAGACTCGCTTCCCTCTTTCTGGCGATGGTGGTAGATCGCTTCTAATCGTTGATCAGGTCTAATGTCGATTTCATAGATTTCGGTTGGTTGGCGGCCTGTTCCTTCTTGGCTGTCACCGACTTTCCAATTCCTAGGAGCCTTTTGCCATATTGCTGTATTTCCTTGCCCCCGGGTTAGCTCTTTTTTGCAGTGTCTGTGACGTCTACTAGCACTTAGATTGGTTTCGTTCGTTCTACATTCATCACCTTGTTTTCCCCATGCGTCAGATATGCCAATATCTGATAAACTAGAAGGCAGCTTCTTAGCTCATTTATTAGCTGTTCTATGAATGTCATATGCATATTAGGAGTCCTCAACTCCAACCTCGTCGCCTGTACCGGCTGACGACTCCTCGTTGCACTACCGCTGGCCGATCTTTTTCTCGTTTCTTCCGAGCTCGACTGAACCGTGCTTCACTTCGTTCATCCGTCCTCAAGGCGATGTGAACTTGGACCCTTTCCGATGATGAACACGCCCTTTGATCGGGCCTGTTTCCACTTCTCTTCCCTGTCGTCCATTCTATGCAGCGGCATTAAATACGATAGGCTCGAGTTGCCGAACGGTGGCGACGGCTTGTTTGGTAAGCTAGCAAACCGACAGCGATAGTCAGCCAGTGTCCAGAGAGAGACAATGAGCCAGCCCTCTAGCTGTCTTGACCCTGGTCAACACTGCTTGTCCTATGTCAAACCGACGGCCAAACGAACTCACTCTTTAGTCGATTCAGCTGATTACGCGATCAACAATTATCCCTTTCAGATAATTGACAATAAGCTGAGTGATAGGTAAAGAAATTTAGGTTTTATTTGGTCGAATTTTGCCCTACCGTTTCATATTTAGCTAAGCCTCTAACTATCTCTTTTTATACACACGCTATATAAGTAAGCCATAATTCTCGTTACAGGGCCTATTACCTATAGGTGCATGTACACACTAGCTATCAAAGAACAAACAGTTTGATAGCATGGCTATACATAATATATAGTATGCATGACAATTCCCCCTGTCATAATGATTCACTTTCATGGCAAAAATGTCAAGCCTCAAGCCTCATTCGCTGCCATCAACGCCCCGAGCACTATGCCCGCAACCACAGGCGGCTGGGCGAGGAGGTCTTAACGGTTAGACGTGTGGGCGAGTCGCTTACCGGGCCAACGTAACTTCGATGGTAAAAAAATTCTTCCACCTAGATGCTACCATCATTTCTCTACCTATCCGCCATTCGATCGGTTGGTCGCATGATAGAGAATCACATCTGTTGGTAATCAGTAAGTGCGCTGTTTCTTATATCTTGAAAAAACGGCACAGAATCTTCGTGCTTCACTTTAGCTTGCTTAGCTGAGCCGAGCTGAGACGAGATGCACTTTTCCTAGACTACCGGTCGCTAGGCAGCAGGAAAAGCAGCAGCTACCTTTAAGGGGAGGAACGCAATTACTCGATCCTTGTTGCGCTGGCGCATCTTTTTCTTGCTACGAAGGCCTCTGCAGCACCAGCAGGCGACAACGGATTCTTGTATCGGAGTCCCGGCTTTTACAGCACAGAGCAGCTTTGATTCTGATACTGCTACACATTTATTAGATTTGATGCGCCAATTTAACCTGTGAACACAAGGATTACGGCTATCGCATGAGAAACATTGCCTAATATTCTTTACAATAACATGGAACATCTGTTGATAGAAACCATTTTTGCCAAACTTTAATTATTGCTGCTCGCCAAATTAAATAGGTGGTAGACATTTGCTATCCTAGGAACACATTGCATTCGGTTTTACGTGAAAACAGTTATATGTTTCCAATTTTTAAGTTTCCAATTTTCTGCATACGCTTCTTGCGTATCAGAAAATTGGCAACTTAAATAGTTTTTACTGAAGATTTATAAACAGGATGCCTTTCTAAATTAAGAAGCCTGTCATGTGTAACGTACCATGGCGACTATAATGTAATAACAAGACGCTGATGACCATTACAATAACATTAATAGCTTTGACAAAAGCCTAACGTTATCGAGTTAAGTGTGGGTAAAATGGTTCATAAATAGAAGGACCTCAAAGGAAAACAATCTTTGTCTCCATTATCATTGAGTGCTAAAGAAAAATGCTATTGCTATAGATGTACTGGAAAGCAGCGCTTTAGTTACAAGTATCCCATTAGAGAGAGAAAGTCTCTGAGCAAGCTAAGGAACAGGGCAAAAGATTCAGTATCGTGGCAGTTTCTCGCCATGAAAATTGCCGTCTTGCTAGATTACTGCATAGTGAATCTCTTGATCTCATGTCATACCCGACGTCCATCTTGCAGTCCTCTTCGTGGGTTCAGAAGTAGCAAAACCACAGAACGTGAATCTATCGAAACTCCTGGTATAACACCGGCGGCGCGTATAGTGCCTAATCAGTCATCTCAGCGTTTCGGTTCGTTGCTGAGCATTAGCAATAACAAGAGCAGTCGCTGGATTCTGCTTCTGTTTTATTTCATTTACACTTCAATGACTACTTAGTATTGTCTGAAAGGATAGATGCCGCTTGAGCGTCGAAGGCGTAGAAGTTAAGGCTCCACGTGACGCGAGACACACGGACACAGGGTCGCCACCAGTGATGCTAGTGTTACGTCATCGTCCTCACTTGCTCGTGCCGAGTCACTGGGCGTCTTCTTCTCTTCTGCCTTTTCGGTCTTACAGTAACAGTGTATCAGATGCTCTCCCGGGTGGCATTTTAACACCACGTAGCGCGTTGACTTCGATCCTCCTGCCGCCCACTATTAGGTTCTCTCGTTTCTGCGTCCGCGGCTACGTCTAATTCATCGCTTCCTTAAGTGTCTTCATAATTTTCCAGTTCTTAATTCTCCGGTTTCACGCTAGCCATCCCAACGACTTTCTGTGATTTCTAGGAGTACGTTTTACCAGGTCACTGTGGGGGTCGGAAAAACAGAAAGCGGCATCTGGTGAGCCCTAGGGTTTGGTTACCGTAATGGGCGATGAGGAAACATAAGAGGATAAAGTGTCTCAAGGGACATTAGACAACTGAGAGCCGCCTTAACACTTCCGTAAATATCCGATTCTTCTATCTTCCTTCAGTAGCCGACATTGTGATCTACTCCAAGCACCTAAATTTCTTTAATTATTAAGAAAAGCCTTTGGGTTGGACGCTTCAAACACGCATTGACTCTGATTTGTTCTTCCCTTATTCTTTTCTCTGCCGTTGCAATGTTCGGTTCATGAATCTGATATTTGAATCTACAATCTAATGAACAGCATGACATCATTATAAAAGAATAAGAGAGAGGTGAGTAATTCTTTGTCTATGCATGAATAGGACAAGATCATGACCGTCAGGGTGTTCTTGCAATGTTGCAGCTCTAGTCAAGTGACGGAAACTCTACAATAAAGAAACACATTAGCTTCATTTTCTAAATCGATATAGATAGGTATCTTGAAATATACATGCCATACATCAATTTAACAAGGAAAAAACATTTGTATCCTGCTTCAATTTAATGAGACCCTCATACGCCATATTCTCACTAGAGAAGTTTTCACGTATTCATGGTCTGCAAGAAGCTGGAAAAGTTCCAGGTTTGAGGCTTTCGCCTCTCTAATAAGAAATTTGACATACAAGAACGATTTTCCAGGCTACCCAGTTAGTTTTTATATCAACTATAAGTTGGGGCTATTTATAACACTTTACATTTGAAAACAGCGCTTGGAATATACAACAACCATTTAGTGAATAAAACTTCTTATAATCCGGCACAGAATAATCGTTTTGCTGACTTGTAATTTTGGTTACCTCACAACTGTGAAATTCTATTTTGTCTAACATCTCTGAGAGTATACGCGATATTATTTATGGCTTCGCTCTCAAAGCAAGCTTATTATTACTTGTTTTAAAAAGAAAAAAAACAGTCCCGGAAAATGGCTCAACGTTTAGTTTAAAAGCGGTTCATTTCTGGGCTGTAACCAACGTCGTCTAACATCTGTGTCATGTCTGTCTGCGCAGAGCTATGGGCCTTGGTCCGACGATCCGAAGAATCTGCCGAAAGAGCTGTGCTCACGCCTAGAGAGACCATAGTCACCAGGGTGTGGTCGATCTAACACGCTAACAGACGGAAGAACCGCCAAAACATAGGGGAAAAGCATAAGGGTAAGGACATAACAGGAAGACTGTTGGAGGCGAATAACTTGGATCTCTGGTAGGATTTCGTTGAACCCACGTGACGTCCAACGGGACATATTGGCGAAATGTACTAGATAGCAAAGCCCTTGCCCGTTATTTGTAGGTAGGAGTTTAAATAGCACCGCCTGTTTGGGCTTCATAATGAAAATACGAACAAAGATTCGATTCGGTTTTCTCTCTTTGGTCATCCACGGAAAAGTCGCTCGGTATCGTATAATACAAATCCAATTAGAAAATAGAAACACTATTGGCAATAAGTAACCTTTCCAAGAAAGAACGTTTGTACGTGAGCGAATACCTTCCTAACAAGTATATATATATATATATATATATATATATATATATATATATATATATATAATGCAAAAACATATACATGTATGATGAAATAGGGTAAGAAGCACTATAAGTAAACGCCTGTCAACGACAAATGATATGCGGGTGCCGCCAGGCTAGCCGATCCCTGCTGATATTAGTCCAAATCAGCTATACGAACAACAAACTAAGAGTAGTGATGACAGGGTGATAGCGAGCGGGAGTCAAAAGGAAAAACAGTATGGGATAAAGTACCCTCATGCCCAGTGTTGCCATTGTGTCGCTGGACATTATACCATATCGCATAGAGACGACAAGATAGAGACATACGACATAGATGCCTGCAGCCCAACTATACGGATATACTAATCGTAAGCATGGCGTATGTTTAAACACGTTTTCGACCTGGCCTATGTACGAGTATGGTTATCCTAGTATTAGGCCTTTATTTTTCTTATCAAAAATTTGAAAGCTATCCTTTGTGCAGCTCCACAAAACGTCGTTCCAATGTAGATAACCCTAGAAAATAGATAAACTAGGTTCAGTTATGAGTTTGCTCAAAGCATTTAAATGTATTGAATTCATTTATTGTGGTGCAATGGGATTTTGAGTAAATCCTAAGAATATTATGATATATAAGGTATATATATATATATATATATATATATATATATATATATATATATATATATAGGGAATGGTGGACACATGAAGAATCGTAAAAATAAGATTTTCGATAGCTTCTAAATGTGACAGTATACGCATCACGTATCAAGATGTGTGACCTTTCGGTTCTATAATCATGGTTCCATAATAATTCTATATAATAAAACTTTGCTTTTTAAAAAATCAAGCGCTTTGCAAGCCACCCTACTTTTTTGTCAGGTTATGATTTTTTTTCACTAAGAGATAAAAATAGGATTCTTAAAAACTTGGTCAAAGGATGAGCCAGTAGTGGTGTTTCTGGCATACATCTTGAGTGTCTGAACGCGTTGGAAAGATGCAGTGACAACCGAGTGAAAGTGAATTTGCCTAAAACTTCCAAAAGTTTTTCTATGAAGTTGTTTTTTTACATATAGGGAAATGTGGGGCAACATGAGCTGAAATATACTGAGCGCTATCATTGAAGACAACTGATTCCACGAGAGAAAAAACACATCTGTGTATTTGTCAAAGGCCCTTCTATTACGCAGCTAAATGAACCTTCTGCGATTATTTTTTTCTAGAAATTATCATTCACCTACTACAAATCCACATAACATTCTGGTGCGCTGAGTGAAGTCCGGCTTTGAGTGGCTCAAGTGCTCATGTACTCAGGAGTTGCATCCTGTTCGTTTGTAATGCGCAGAACATGAGTATCGTTTTCTGAAGCTTTGACCACCCTAAAGTCTGCGCACTCATTGCAATTGTGCATGACTGAAATAAATGACTACACATGGTACATTTTGACATACGATTGTAAGGTCACCAAAATTTCTCTCAAAATCATGTAGCACGCTGCTGAGAAAAGAACACCTTAGTTTTTAATTCGACATGTATACATCTACACGCATTTTTATATTATACTATAACATTCTTTCAGTTTCTCTGTAAAAATTAATATATGGCTTCTTCTCAGCCCGGCCCATTGCGACGATTATGTACTATAGCTCAATGTAATCACTCCTACAAGAACTTGACCTGCGTCCAATACATTTTGAACATTTGGGTTGGGGATGGGCTACGAAACTATGGTAGAGCAATGAGCAGGTGATTTTGCTCTGTGTAGCTAGTTAAACAGCTGTACCACATGGCTCTACCCCATGGCCCATGAAATAGAAAAAAACCAACAAGTCTCATTAAATGTTTGACGCCAAAAATTCTGAAACATAAAACGATACTTTGCCCAGTTCCATATGGCTTCGCCTATCTTTACGCGTAAGATTCTCGTGACAAACAACAATCGGGTGACATGACCGATTGTTTTCTTTTTACTAGCTATTTAGCTGATCCTCTCACTACTGAAAATATAATGAGTAGGTTGTTAATTCTCTTCCGAGCATTGACAGGTTTCCAAGTTTGACATAAATGTTGCCAAGGTTCATGCCAAGAGCACATCCGAACGAGCGAAGTCGCTTGGTTACTAACGTGTATGTCGACACCTGTGGCTTTTTTTTTTTTTTTTTTTTTTTTTTTTATTTATTCTGTTTTTTAGGTTCATAATATTTTTTAACGTTTGTCTTTCGCAGAACGAGGGCGATATCGGAGCCGCATCGTATGATTCTAAGAACTCATTATTTGTACCCTATTCACTATCCCTATGGAAATCTGAAAATATATATATTGTCACCTGTAATACACTAAAGCAATGGATTGCCGGGCTAATGCGGGAATTGATCCCTTTTATACTAATAAATTTAAGCTAATGACCGTGATGCAGTTAGTTAAAAGGGACCGGGCTACGATTCGAGACGAACAAGAGGCACTTTTAACGATTCCGTAATTATGATCTTGCTGCCCAAGTCTAGCTAGTGCAATGAGTGAAATACGGAAACGACTGTACACAATGGGCACAGCAATAGAATTAGCGTAATACTTGCGAGAAACGGATGCAGGAGGAGGTGTGCAATATGCTGAGGAATACAATTATGCTGCGGAGAACAACACCACAAAAGCAGTCTGGACTAACCGTTGCTTTCGAAGAACAATGAAATGATAAAGAGGCGCAATTGTGTTCCGCGCCGGGAGCGAGCTTATATAATGAAAAAAAAAAAAAAAAAAAAAAAAAAAACTGAACGATGCAAAAACGCTACCGAACAGATCACGATAACAGCAGCTAGAGAAGGGTAGTATCACTTTGCGGCCATTTTTGCGTATCGCAGAATCCTTACGGCCGCCATTAGCTGCAGCTGCTGCTATCACATGGTTACTAGTAACAAACTTTGACTTCATTCCTTTCCATATAAATAAGGCGTAGTGCTCGGGTGGCCGTGAGCTTATGAGCCGTTCCAAAGAAATACAAACCAGAACCAAAAAAAAAGGACAAAGAAAAATTGTAAAATCGATTTTTGCTAGCGATCGGTAGCTCAAAAAAAGATTCATCTCTCTTAATTTCATTCAAACGCTGTGTCGGTTTCTTCTACTCTAGCCCCTACTAACTACCCTAAATCCCCCCAAAAAAAGAACCCGTTTCCAATTCGAACATTGTAAGCTCGACTACACAATCCATATAATGCCGTTTCTATGACAGCCAGGAATTTATTTCAGCGATTCTCCTAAGTATATAATCTGCTACACTTACATGAGCCAGTCATGTAAGAAAAATTAGCGTTGATTTTAGAAAGGGTAAGTGTGGTCTACTGAGATTTAGAGCGTGGTAATATCGGAAGACGAAGGTCGCTTCATGGTGAGTAACCTGCATCGACAGGGGGTACATAACGCCCATTCTTGAGATTTGCCTTCTCCCAACTCAATTTCGCCGAACTTCGTGACGACGCAGCTGCGCCTTTCCGTCGCCAGTCATCTATCAACTCGAAGATAGAGGCTAAAAAGGTCGACATAGAAGCGACACTGCAAAAAACTATTTCTTGCATAAAATTAGCAACAAATTGGCAACAGAGAGCAACAAATCGAATCCAACAGGATTATTGATGATCTAGACATTCTTCAGAGTACCGTGAGACATCTTTAGTGGCCGAGTAGAATTGCTATTGTTACTTCTGTATTTTTGAATGCTACCTACATCAGCTCTTTTATTGTTTGCTATGTGATGTAATGATGACTTTTGTTCATGGAAAGGTGAGACTCTACTCAAATAGATGATAAAGTGGCGGCAGAGGCACGAAGGTCATACACCTACGCCGACAATATCTTTGTGCGCGTCATTCTGTCAAATCAAAATGTTTTGACATTTTGCTAAATTTTAATTTTTTTCATCCTTTATTGTTGTTCCTGCAGTAACTGCAGTGTTCTTCGATTACACTCCTATTTCATATCCTTTTTCAACGCTATTGGCATTTTGAAGATCGCCAGATATCGGCAATAATTACAAGTCTATATTATGTTTCGTAAAAGTTTTTGGGCGTTATGTCACATGTCAGTATATGCTTTAAAACCAGATATATCCTTCTTAATAGTTGTAGGGTTGTCGTTGTCAGAAATACTTCATGGCTTCCGTGCTGTCTCAATTAGTTTCTTTTAATTTGTTCTCGGTCGAGGTCAGCTTTGTTTTCTCAGTCCGTATCCTCTTATTTTCTATCCATCACATCCGACTTTACGTTTTGATTTGCTCTCTTCAGGAGGCTGTCCTTGGTAGTAGTTCAACAGATACTATTTTTGAAGGACACCGGGGAACAGACGGGTACTTGGTTAGAAGCTGCCGTCTCTTTCTAGCTAGCTTTGAACCACCGCTAATCTTTGCTACGATTTCTATAACTACCTAGCTAATGACGCTACAAATGCCTTTCATTGTTGCTCATCAGAATGTAGTAGACCTTAACAGGTCCCGACAGTGGCTATGCGAACGGAAGCTAGCTTGGTTGTAACCCCCTGTATGGCTATCAAACTTCTGCTCCACACTTTTTTGCTCATTTAGTACTAACGCTATGCGTACCGAAGGGTTGTATTGGCTTACATCTATTAAGTTAAAGGCATGGAAATTGACTTCTCTCGTTACCTCCGCTACGTTCCGCTTTCGATCCTTGGCCTTGCCTATCCATATCATTGAAATTGAAGTTAAGTAAATCAATAAAAGAAAGTTGTTTTCAAGCGGGCTTATTTTATGTGGATAAATACTGGTGGGTTGACCTGTGGCATTCAGAGTACGAAAATAATTTAAGAAAGCCCAATAGAGCAAAATGTGTCTGTTTTATTAACAATTGACAATAACAACAGACCCAAGGAGGAGAAACAAACAATGTTACGTCGTATCATATCCTAAACTAATATTTTACATTATTCTATGTATTACTAAAATTTCCTTATATTCTGTATTTCTTTTATTTACCCCCCCCCCCTCCCTCTCTCTCTCTCTCTTAACTATACAACGTCCACATACCTATGACCATAATTCAAAAGGTCATAACTGTTAGGTAGTTAGGTAGACTACGTTGTCTGGTGACCTTCGTTCAGCAAGTGACGTGAAAAACAGCCTAGTTCCTAATGCTAAAAGCCTGCATGAAGTGGCAATGTTGGGTACCCCTTCCAGATTTCAGAAGCTTTTTAGCGGAAGTTTCACCATGGGTTGTGCACTAGGCCGGAGGGAACCAGCGCGAGATGCGTTAGAGCAACGTTGCTACCCATTTCCCCTGACCTGGCCTGACGGCCCAGACCGGAAATGATAGCTGCAAAAACTTTCTCATCTCCTGCTGGCACCGCTGCACTTTGAATCGAACACAGTTCCACCGCAACATCCTCTGCTGAACTAACTGGGTTATTAGCAGAGCTATTATCAGCTGAGTTGTCCTTTGCATATCTGTAAGGAGACACTACCCAAAACGTCCGCGAGTGAAGACTGAGCAGCAAACAGAATAAATGTTTAATCTACGGATGCTCTTTTAACAGTCGTCGAAATAAGTAGGGCTTGTATACAAACTCCGTTGTCGAGCACGATATTATAATAGTTGCATGTACATCAGAGACTCATGTCGAAGATGCCGTTCTTTTTTATAATAGTGTTGTAAACTAGCTTTGTTTTTTTCTTTCTATGAGAAAAATCCACAGACTACAATGAGGGACATGATTAGCAGTATCTAGGTAGAGAAGCATTGGATTACATCGTGTGTTCTGCCAGTGACGATTTAGATTTCATTGGTGAAATTGGCGGTGCATAAATGGAGTTTTGGTCAATTTTGGGCGCGTCAAGTGGACTGATGTTGGCCTAGTTTCCTGTAACGTCGGTACCATGCGCTGTTTCTGTAGGCAGGCTTTGGCTAGCTTTGCTTGGTTAAGATATATTATAATGTTGGGCTGAAAACACAGATTTGGAAGGACGTTTTGGAACAAGAAAAAAAGACGTGATAATTAGAATGAAGCAATTTTTCTTGTTTTCTTGTCCCCTGCTGCTTTCAAAGCAAAGGGTGAGAAGTGGCCTGGCAGCGAAATTGAGGGCAATAACAGTTAATGATGGAGGGAATTTTGTTGCTTTCAGCCACAGAGTTCGTACGTTTAGCGGTATCTCGATAAAGACTATTATAGGGGAGTCAGCAGAGAACTTCAAGGAAGCACTTGGGGAGATGGAGCAAATTCGCAGAATAGACTATTCTTTTTTACACCGGGTTCAACCGCAGAAACGAACGTCGACACTAGTAAACGGCACCAATGACAGAGACATTCAGAATGATATGACGGCGATGCCAAGTTAGCGATATATACTTCTGTGACATCTGTCCATAGCTCACAAATTCTTGTTCTGTTGTCCAGTAATGAAAGATGTTCTCGGCTCATCACTATTTTCAGTCATCGCGCCATCGTTTTTGTTGTTGTTGTTGTTGTTGTGAAATGCAGCAGCTTCTTTCGGCGTTTAGGTACGCTACCGCCATTGTTGCTGTGGGTGTAACGCGGCTGTCACGTTCTTCGATAGAAGGTGAGCAACCCGTCCTTTCTTCTTTTTTTTTTTTGCTTTTTCTGTGCGCGTACGAGCGAACAAGAACAGCGGCGGCAGCGGTTGCCGACCTGCTGGTTAGATATTCCCAAAACCTAGTCCAGTTCTTTTTAAGGGCTGCTGTACGTCAGCAAGTAAAGCAAATAATGACAGGGGAGCCCTCAATTCCAATTTCACGGAACCGAAATCAGCAGGACAGACGGGCCGAAACAGACAGACAGGTGTAACTCCTGGAGGAAATGGTAGCTGATGGGCCGGGGATTCGCTGTTCCACTATTTTTGCTGCGGCTATTCGTTCCATATCACGCAGTTGTTTCCTTTGATCCCTGTTCTTACATCCCATGGCTGAAGCACGGCCCTGACGGACGAAGAGTAAGGGGCCAAGCGCTGCACCTTCTCTCAGACATCAAGCATCGGTGTCTCTTACTGAGTCGGCCAAAAAAAAAGGTACAACAACCTTTTATTGCGATAATACCATACCATAGAAGAGATTGTAATATAAAGACTTGTCGGACATGCGGTCTTTACTGGCTCATCGTTCTATAACATTCATATGTTTCAACGGACAACGGACGACGTACCGTTGTCCGTTGTCCGTTGCGACCGGAACCCGTCCAGTACCTGGCAATGTCGTTAGAATACGGCATGAAAATTGCTTTGAATCAATAGCAAGTCCAAGGGGGGAATCCCTCTTCAGGGAAGGTATTTTATCCGGCGTTCCTTTTGAAAGAGGCATCAACAAACTGAATTGCAAAACAAGCCTTTCGACTGTTTTGAAAGGAAGTGAAAATGTATTGAAACCAGCGCTGACGTGTATTTATTTCTGTAGATCTAAGAATCACGTGCTTTGCCTTCGCAAGTACTTGCGATCACCTGCTTCTTTTAACCCTTTTAATGACAGTACGTACCATGCGCTGTCTTTGAGAAGATTCGCCGACTATCGTAAACACGAAGAAAGCAGCTCAAGTGTAGACATGGAGTTTCGTAGGAGGTAGACACAGAGCCATTTGCCCTTGTTGGATTCATGGAGGTCGCAAGTTGCTGTTTGCGTCCGCGTTGTGAACGCTGCTTTCTAGATGACGCTGTTATCCCAAGTCACGTCTGTGAAGTACCTGACTTTTTCAACAGCGCGCCTATCTTGTCGCATCCTTTTCTTTCTTCCCTACTTCACTTTTTCAGTACTGCGACAGACAACAGACTGACTTTTGTCTCTGTGTGCTGTCGACCTCGATTCTCACACGGCGAGTCCAGTCAGGTTCCTAACTGTGTTCCTTATCTATCCGTCCCCGTCAATGCACCTGAACACCACTCTAACCTACTAATAGTCATCCGCATCCGTTAAGTCTTTTGGCGGTTTCCGTGCCGTATCTGCAATTCAGCCTTTACCTGGGAGTAAAAAATTCGCCGAAACTCGTGATATCGCTGTCACCTTCGCTGCCCCTTTTAGCACCCATGTTCTTTCTCATTCTCGTCATGAAACGCATAGGAGGATTTTGGTGGCGGAGGGCAACGAGCGATGAAAGTGGCAAAATGCGAGAAAAATCGTAAACTAAGCTGCCAGCCATGTGGCTTGAGAAACCTTTTCTAGCTGATATTGATGTTATACCTACTCTGTACACGTTGTTTTCGCAAGTCCATTCTCCCTGCATCCTAGCCAACAGATTCCTTGATTCCCAACTACCTAAAGTACAGTTGACCTTTGTTATCGGGTTACAACTAAACGACTAGGTCAAATTCCCATTTTCAACTTAACAAAGAACCAACTAAGCATAGCTTTAGTGTGTAAAAGTATCCGATATCGAGAGGACGTCAGACGTGGAAGGTATTTAGGCGTGGCCTACGCCCAGCTTTTATATAGCGGTCAGATTTCACCCGCTGATGGTGATTAGGGTAATCATATGATCCAAAACCTTTTACTTAATACATGATTGTACCATTGTAGATGAATTCCGCAAACATTCTCCCTGTGTTTTATCCATGTTTGCATTCAAGTTTAATCCAGACAGGGTGGCGCTTTCCTTGATATTTGCTTTTTTCTGTCTGTAGTCAACATTTGCCTCATCAAGAACACTCAAATAGGGCGATGTAAACAAATCGAAAGTACATTAAAAATCAAACCGGGTAGCGAGCGATTCATTGAATAACGTCATTGATGGCTTCGCAGATGTTGCTTGTGACATACGACAGAAGTTCGGTGTAAGCTCTGTACGAAAAGCAACAGTTGCTCTAGCTACTGCGGTGCCTCGGGGCCTGCTGCTGAGATTGACTTTATGTGCAGAGATCGTAGAGGCCAACGGATAAATGAGAAGGTAATAACAAGTGTTGCTATTGAATAGATGCTGCTGCTATGTCGGTACAACGACTGGCGAGAGAACCAAGACACAGTTGGCAAGACGAGGCAACGAACGCAGATTTACGCTGAGCAGGTGAAGGTGCCAAGTTGCGCGGGATGGAGTTGTGGGCGTATGGGGGGCGTTACCAACGGAGCTTCTGTCTAATGCATTTCCTTCAATTACCATGCCATTTCCTCCTATGAAGCTCGCTGGTAATGTTTCTCCGCGCCGATCGGTTGCCATCCCCCAGCAGCATAAGTACTCCGTCTGTAAACAGTGGCTATCCTCTATCGCTGCTGCGGCTGTCGCAGGACGTTGGCCTGTTCTTCAACGGGACAGCCAGTTGAGAACTCGTTGAATTGTAACAGCAATAGAAGCTGCAGTGTGAAACGTTGTTTGGCAACATCAACACAAGGATCGATCGCTGGCACCATCGCCAACCCTAGATCGTCGCCATGTATTTATGTCAAAACTGCTCTGAGCAGCTTTGAAGGATAAGTGCATATCTTCTGTTAAGACTCTCATTATTTGCTATGGCTGTGTATAAGCTGTTTCAAATACGAAAGGAAGCAAATTGATTTTGCTGGTCACAGAGCTCGCTTGCCAGTTTGCCTATTTCACCGCTGCGAAATATGTCTTCCTATATGTACATGTATTTCCCTGTCTTTCGATCTGCGTGGAAGAGTAGAATACGAGTGATAAGCTAGAGGACACTGCAGGTCTGTTAATGGCGGGTTACATCCGCATCGAGCCATATGGTCAACTGTAGTTCGTACCTTTGTACTTATCATTTAAACAGCCAAATTAGAATTTCCAGTTAATTGCATGTTTCGACAGAAATGGCCACACATTATTACGGATGATTGCTTAGCTCTATTTAATCGTAGCTTATTGAGAATCAGTAGATAATGAGAATAACAAAAGAAAACAGGATAGATTAAAGGAAAAGAGGAGAGTATTTTGCTCCTTTCTATGTAACATTTGCAGCGTAGGCAGACGCGGAACTCGCAGACAGCACTAATCGAACTGTAGTCCGTGGTCCGTTCAGATATTGAAGTGTTTAGCACGTGTTCAGAGCAGAGACTGATTGACTAGATATTTAGAGAATGATGAACCCGTTTACATGATAAACCCTAGTAAGTCTAATAGACTTCTATGACTAACAATGTGGTTGGAAGAACTGTGTAAAAATTGTAGTAGGTCTCGTCAGGAATTGTACAGAGCTGATATGCGACTTGTTCGCCGTCGTCCGCACGTGTTTTGAAAGCCGCTAATCAGAAATACTTGTATACGGCGCAGATGTCATTAAAATACGCATGGGATCGCGTTGTTTTTATAAGATTCAGGGTGCGCGAACGGTTCGAGGTCATCAAGAGGCGTCTACAGAAATGAGAAGATGCAACGGTTATGCTGAGACGATTATACTTCGAAACGTGGTGTCATCACCGGTATAAGCAAAAAGCGCGAACATTTTTTTCTTGTTATGGAAACTATTAAAATGTTTTCGCATCACAATAAGGCCTTTTTGCAAAAGTTGTGTATAGCCTTATGATACAGCATTGCTCGTCTCAGACTCTCAGCTTCGCCGGTAGTCCGGCCAATGTAGCACTGACTGCTCGCGCAAAATATTGAGACTAGCCTAAATTATAGGTCTTATTTTATTCACAGAACGACTACGAATTCTTGGAAGTAGTCCCACTCAGCGTTGTGGTCTAAGGCCCGGAGAGCGTCGACTAACAAAACAATTGATCAGCGGTTCGGTCATCAAATGTGTTCCCAATAGCGTCAATAGACTTTCGAAACGTTTCGACACGGAAGATCGATACGGAAAGTGTTATAATCAGAGAATTATACGACAGAACGTACTAGTGGATTGAGCTAAACAATGCAAATGGTAGGAAGAGACCGGTGCTATGGCTCTTGAAGTCAGATTCCACGAAGTCTATATTGTATATATTTCGAAGATTAGGTACATTACAGAAAGTTACCAGATTCAATGCTTACGGAACGGATTTTGGTAAGCATTCCGCCTACTAAACAGCTACAAGAGAACGAGGTCTTCGAAAAAGGCCGCTCGTCCTAACAGCACAAGAACGCCTGATCTTACCAAGTCCAAAGCGAATTAATCGTCACTACTGTCTGATTAGTTATTTCAAACGCCAAGTTAAAAAAAAAAAAAACTATTTTTTCAATCTGTGTACGTCTCTATCACTATTATAAATAGACATCTACAAAAAAGCAAAAAGATATACGGAAAGATTCCGTTCGGCCATTTTGTGTTATATGGATGGCGCCCGCGAGTGCTGCTGCCATTACACGAGGTTGTATGACACGCACAAAAAAACGTTCCTATTCTGTTGATGAATATGGTTTTGCATGAAACTTATTACATAGGCATACATAGATAGACTAGTTATTATATGCTTACTCTCGTGTACTATGACTAGGTAAGGCCAAACTGTGATATAAACGGTTATGCACCCACCCTAGCTGCGAGCGTTACCCTGCACATTTGAGATAACTACGACCAAATAAATACATACACGCATGTTTCCTTATTATATACGTATATGATATGGATATCATTGAGGTGCTTCGAGAACCAAATGTGGTCTAATGGAAAATGAATAAAAACATAAAGATAGAAAAATTATAGGTTTTTACAGGAGGGGATTTGGGTAAAAATTAGCTTTTCGCTCTTTGCTACGAATCAGGTTTCTATCTGGCCTATATATAGCTGGCATATAAAGGCCATAATAAGTACGTATATTTAAAAAGATATGTTACTTCAGAAAAAGACACAAAATCTGTTAGAGATCACAAAAAAGCCATCGTCAGAGGTTAATGTCAGCTACATTCGACGCGCAGGCGAAATGCTGAACTTAACAAGTTATTATCAAAAACGAACGCAATGGCTACGAAGCTTAAGAAAGAAGCACTTCAACCTGTTTCATGGTTTAAAGGCAGCGTTGTTCTATTTTGCCGATCATTGAAACTTAAGCTTCTCTGACTTTGCTATGCTTTACCAGGCAGTACCTTACTATATATTTATACAAGTTGCAATAGAAAATCCACATGATCTGCGATCACTTGAAAATCAGCTTTTCGAGAGTTGAAAATTTAATTAAAAAATTAGTAAGTTTTCAATCACATAGTGCATTTCATAAAAGAAGATAATACCGCATTAATTAATTTTTTTGGAATATCTAGAAATCTGTAAGTTCCATTCATATATTGTTCGGTCAGTTAGCCTTTTCCAAGTTGCCGACGATACTGAGGTAGAATAGGGCTCAATGAAGCTATTAGAATTGTTTATTGGCCATGTTTTTAGTTATACTTGCATAGTTTCATTGATATTTAAGCCCATGCGTTATAGAGCACTCATAGTTATATATAGATTAGCCGAAAAATACGAAACTCCATTTTCTAAGCATGGCTATGACGCGAAATTAGCTCTGAAAATCTTCTCTAATCCATTGTGCTGATGGAATAATGAAACCACACTTATGTAGACGGTGCCTTTAAGGACACATACTTCCCAGTGAATTGGTACTCCTCTATGATGTAAATTATTAGATACAGGATGAGATAGATACACGTGAGCGTAAAGCCAGAGTTAAGGCATACTTATTTAGTATATATATTGATTATAATAATAACTAGTTCTCATAATACAACGCAACTCAATATATAATACTTAATAAATACCTATTATTACTAGCTAGGTCCTCGATGTATCATCTACGGCTAAAGGAATCACATTTATTGCCATTTCATATTTTTTGTAAGTGTTGGCCCCATTGGTGCGATTCTCCACCCGTGGGACAACGTGTGTTATCGATAGAAAAAAACATTGACAGCTAGTTGGGTTAAAGATCCTGGCTTAGTGAAAGAATAGGTCAAACCTTTATTGGCGTCCTCCATCAACGTGAACGTCTGTCCTTTAGCTGCCTTCTGTTCTTTAGCTGTTTCTGAGATGATTGGAAATAGCGGCTATTTTTCAGTAGCCTGGCAAATCGATATTGGCTTTCTATGATGCATAGGGAACTCAAAGATCCTCTTGCGTTCTACGGATCTTCGCGCCGCGTAAGCGTATCAAACATTTTGACATGTTTTAGAGGTACTGACGAAGCTAACGGCGTCGCTAGTCCGAAAATAACGTCAATGTTGGCGCAGCGTCTCTAAGAGATGGGCGTCTGGTTAAAAAGCCGAAAACAACGGATTTTGCTCGGTAGTAGACACAGGTGGCATGAAAGATTTGACATACATTGCGCGCACCGAAGTAAATAGAATGCCCTAAAGAAGAGTCTTATGCAAAAGAATATGGAAGAAGTCGGAACTGTGTAGCATTTTACTGCTACCTAGTGTTTTCAAGAGCTCGCAGGCTCAGATTTTTATGGAGTAGTAATATAAATTTAACCAAAATAAATTTAAACTGTTGTTTATTAATACTTTCTGTAACGCCTACCTGTACAACGCTGTCGATGAGTTGATCAAATATCTTTGATAGAAACAATTGTACGTATATTTTTTATTATAGGCGGAGTAAAGTCCATCACTTACGAGTAAAGTCATGCTTTTTACATATTGCTATTCTCAGAAGCAACGAATTCTTTGATTATTTTTACCTGTTCTTTTTATTTTATTTTTATTTTAATTTTAAGTAGGAACAAAAGGGTGTATCCTCTATGTACGAATATAGTTTACGCTGCTATATTATATATTAACAGACCTTCCTTGAACATAGTGCATACAGAATACCATTTATACTCGATTTTATATTCCCCCGCTTCATTCCCACCACACCCAAAGTCGGGGGTAACGTGGTCCGCCTAGCTAATTTAAACCTTTCTAACTACGTTACCATGGTAACCGTAGCTGGGAAGCATCTGGTCACGATGGTCCAAATTCTAGCGTTGGTGTCGATCGTAGCCCAGTCCGCTTAGATAAAAGGGCAAGTTATTGGTGCTATACCTCAAATGAAGTAATTCCAAAGACATGTTCACATAGGAAAAATGCCTCGTAAAAAAAGGCAAATAAATAAAATAAAACACTTTTAAATTGTATCGTTAACTTTGTAATGATTGTACCGTTGACTTTCTTCACTCGTGTCAGCGGTAGTGATGGTAGTAGTCAAGGTTTTTACATAGCTTCTTACACTGCGTTATACGGGCCCCACGTTTTCTGACGGACCCGTTTGCCTTGTTTAGTTTCTCGCGTTTTACACTGACGTACCAGGGCAGACATTCATATGTCACGCTTCGTGTTGCTGGGCAGCCGTCGTAGCCACGCTACCTGTCATACAATTCAACAGTAGCCTTTGTAGCGGAACTTGCTATTCGATAGGGCGGGTTAACTAGATTGATAGCGGCTAATTCACTAGCTGCAAGAGCAGCAACTTAGGGTCGACGCCGGCGAGTCTACGAGGCTGCCAGCACTAATAGCAACCGTCGTTGGTTAGATGATGGTGCAGCGATCGCCGCATCACTCGGGTACCAAAGAAACTGAAAAATTAAGGAAAAAGGCCACGAGTCCGCAAAGGCATACCACATTGCTACAACGATGACGGCCGCAGTAGCGGCGCAAGCCAGCAAAAGTCACACCTGGTCGCTGCATCGGTTGGGTCTGAAAACTGCAGACTCCCCCTAAGCATTTACTGGCATAAGTTTGTCTGGGCGCAATCGATCGCCTCGTCGACCAACTATTCGGCTTTCAGGCTTTTCCTAGTGTTCTTCGTAGCTGTAACGATGACAGAGATACCTCGAAACAGCGACGAGTACTGAGGCTTTTTTTTTTTGGCTTCCGTGTAGGCTACGTTTGTGTTCTCAATTTTCTATTTTATTTTTCACCCTCTCGGACTTCGCTGCTACATAGAGTTGTGCCACCGTTGACTAGTTTACCTCGTGGTCCCCGGTCCTTTAACTCTTCAGAAACCACCGCCTACCTGATGGGCGCCTACCTTTGACCCTGGATTCGAACTCGCATTCTCCTTTTTTTATTACTCTCTCCTATTCGTTCTAAAATAACAAGTTGGCGAATCTGCAAAGTATAATACAGCATCGATTCGCATAGGTCTTATAAGATTGGAACTGGGCTGTCTATGGTTCCCAGTCGTAGACGTTGTCTTCATGTCATCTTAGTGGACTGTAAACCTCTCTGCAAGCCAGAGTATGTATGCCCTCTCAAGCTCTGCGGTATAAGAGGCCGGTGCAAATTATATGTTTGGTGCATATTCGCATTACCAGAAGCAGCCTATTGGCTATCCACAATAATCGAAAATCAGCCAAGGTTCGATTGGGGGTACAGGTTAGGACCTGAAAACGGGCCGCTCAGATGGCGATGATGTATGAAGAGTCTACGATGGATAGCCGCAGCGATATGACAGTAGGAAATTTGCCCGTTGCCAAATTGACAACCGACTAACTAATCAACGGATTAGCAGTCCGGCCTTAACTAATACCGGCCCATACAATTGCCACTGCCGGCCAGACGTTCGCCTATACATCGAGCCGCTGCATTGTCTGCACTTGCCAACTTATTGCCGGTTGCCGTTCCGCATAAGATATCAATCCCAGTAGCGACAGCAGCCAGCCAAGAAACCTTCGTAACATATTATTGTATTACTTCGTGTATGCCACATGTGCAGTTGCTTAATAATGGCAACCTTATATCAATTATCGTTATAATGCTTGCAGAATTTTTTTGTTCAGCAAAAAGTTGTTCGATCTATATTTATATAGAAATGCACTAAAGCTCGATAAGACTATAATCAATAGTTAAATATTTACTCATATCAGTCTTCGAAATTAATAAGTGAACGAACGTTTTTATTCTATGGTAAAATGAAACCATTAGGAGAGACCTATTGCTCAGGGCAATTGAACGTACAAATCTCTATCAGCTGTCGCACGTGCTTTAGAGCAGCTGGATTGGAAAACGATTCCAATAAAAGCCTTATTGTTATGGTAGTTACGGTTTTGCTAGCTTTATATTTTCTGATAACTTTTGAAAGGTCAACTTAACCAACGCAAGTTCATGCAAAAACATTTAATCAAGGCAACATTACAGTTGATTGTAATATAGATTTAAATGTTTTTTAGTGTTGTTAGGAAAAAGAATTCGATCTTCTTCATAACAAAACTATTAGAGAAAAACTGCTCTCTTACGAGGTGAAGCCTGTGGTCAACCGCTTATCCCTCTAAGCTTACCCAAGCCGAAAAAATAAAGTTTTCTAAAACAAACCCTCTCTGTGTCGAGTTCTACGTCCGACATCGTCGTTAGGCATTCCATTAGATGGTTGGCCATCCGCTTGAAGCAAAGTGTCTCTATCCGCGGATTCAAACCTAGACCACAACGTGTCCGTGAAGAAATTACCCTCTAAATGACAAGGACTACTTTAAATAGATCCAAGAGATACTCAGATATGTATCCCTCTCATATAAAACAATTTAGACTAGATAGATTGAATGCTATAAAGTCAGAATAAGCAGTAGCTCAAAAGTCTCATCTAGCGTAAGAAGCCCTGTTCGGTTTACGCAGAGACATAGCCGAGAAATAACCTAAACGCCGTCTAGGGTGATATAAGCGTAATGGCATACCGGGTCTAGTAAGAACTGTATGTCCACTGCAAGCTGTATGGCTACATTTAGTCTAAGCACGTTCGTTTGGTCTATTACATAACACTTTTTATTTTTATTTCTCTCTGTCGTAACCCGTTTCGCCCCTTCATTTTCAATCCATTTGTATTCCTTTAATGTGGGCTTGAGCCAAGACTATCTCTCTTTATATACGACTTGCTTTTTCTGTCTTTATTAAAGCATGTATCCATATGTACGTCTATGTATGCAGGCTGATGTAATTCCTGCAAGTGGTAGTCTGTTATATGGAGCTAGTACTGTCGATACGTTTCGAAGGGCGCCGGCTATAGAATAATCGAATCTTTGCCGTAGATCTACAGTTATTTCTGTGTATTGTAGTAAATGGAATAGAAAAGGGTACAAACCGAAATTCAATTAACCTAGCGGACGGAAGAACAAAGTAAATTGGTCATGAAGCAGCGAGCCAACTCATGCAATAGAAGGCAGGTTAGCTTAAAAGAAACACGCGTATGGGAGGGCTAAGTGGCTTACTGATTTGAAACGAAGTCGTGGAAGGCAAAAAAAGTGATTTCGGGTCCTGATTGAGAATGGGACAATCCCAATTTCTACTCGGAACCGATTTAGTGGGTCGACTTAAGGAAATCTGGGAAGGGAAAGGGCTTGCGAGCCCATGTGTCTGTCTGTTGTCGCGGTACGGGCCTCGAGCTGTGCTGTGCTCCGTGTACGTATACTGGGTGAAATCTTGGATATGCACACGGGAACAAGAGCGTATGGCGGTAGACTAGAATAAGAGTGGGCGGATCTGCCGGTTCGGGGGCACTTTACAGATGTGTGAACATTCCATCGTGTTCGATCAGCTCGCTGCATGCATGTCTGTCAGCTATTTATGACAAAGCGCCAGGGAAGTTAAAAGCTAAGCTCAGCCAATGCATACAAGCGTCCGTATTATGTAAACAAGGCAAATCCACAGGCACGAATATGCAAGCACTTGCACGCTAAAAGAAATAAAAATTGACCCTTTCACAGCCTTTTCTGCGTTCCCTAATTGTTCTATCTGCGTCAACCTTTTACACTAATAGCGCTATGTATGTCATAACGAGAATTGGTAACAAAAAAGGAGCGACGGACAGAGGTGACAGTAAGGTTCGAGTGATGAAAGACGCATTTTGTACCATCTTTTCCGGCACAATTGAATTCATGTGCATTATACCATTTCATGCGTTTCTCGTACGCTTAATTCGTTCAGGCTACTACTATGGAGGGACATCTCCATATTAGTATCTGTCAATATTCAAATAACAAATATCGCCCTTTGGTGTTACATAAACGGCAGAAGCGTCGAAATTCGTAGCGTGTATATTATGATTTTATGTCATTATCTCAAAAACCATGGAAGGGTTTTGAGAATAGAAATTAGAAGATCAAACAACAATAGCAATCATTAAGAACCTACCTGGCGGCAAATGTACACCAGTCCAATAACAGATCCTAGCGATATCCTATCCTAAAGGTTTTGACATGAAAAAGGAGAACGTGCATCAATTTAATGAAGTGCATACATTTTGTGCATAGATCATGTTATAACATCCAGGGATCATCGGAGACCACGAAAGACCGCAATTTACCATACAGGCATTGGAAGACTGAATGTTAGCTATGCACAGATTTCTGAGCTCAGATTCCATAGATTGAATCTTAGCTGCCGTTCAGAGGTCAGTTCAATCGAATAATGTAAAAATTACGAACACATCATTCAACTAATCATGGCGTAGTTAATACATCGCTATTACAAGCTGTGTTTTTCGAACGCTAGATATGCAAATCATTTACATCATCGTACACGCAAAAAGGTATAGTAAAGAAGGGTTCCCAAAAAAACCGTGTGAAGTCTGGCATTCCCGCCCCCTATACTCTGAACAAAGCGCTATGAGGGTGAACGGCCTCTTCAGTTATTTCATCTTGAAGGCAGATATTTTGACTCAGTACAAACATAGAGATAAAACACCCATACCCCTAGCCTACGCCCTTGGTGTCTCGCTTATCCGGATGGAGTAGATGATGATGATGATTTCTGCTTTGACATCTCGGCAAGGGTAACTGACCATCGTCATTGCTAAAATATCTGAAGTTATGCTTAGCGGTCAAAATATGGGCCACTGCTGCATTGTTAGTATTGCCAGTGAGAGGCAACAAGGCAAGCAAAAAGTGCTAGCCCGTCTGGAAACTTGGACTCTTGACCATATATAGCATACTCGTATACCTTATTATGAGGGACCACAAGCTGAAGGGATCTCGGTCGAGGCAACCGACGGCAACGTAGTGGCAAACGGCCGTAAACCAGATAGGTGCCAAGAACGGGCTGAGACGGGTAGATTCAATATTACTGTTGGTAACAGACAAATAATTAGTCTTACAGTATAAGATTACCTATAGTCCTTATGTATCCTAAACATAACTAGATCTACATCGGTCATACGGTCAAAATTGTATAGCACAAGATATAACGTAAAGTTGGGCTTATGGGCCGTTCTACATCTAGTCGTAGTCGACAAACCTGCAAAGCTGCGACACGAGTTAAATATCATGTTGAAGTTACGTTAACTACTTCAACGCTTCAGGTACTCTGACAGAAACGCTTGCTTAAACAAAACTTCTCTATAAATATTGTATATAGCAGATTTTGCTTTGACGGACGCGCGCAGCAATTTCACTTCAAGTTACGCAAATTGATGGGATATCGAACGTTCTAGATGCCGGCTGGTGCGTAACGTGCGTGATCGTATCGCCCCTTCATTTAGCTCAGCAAATATTACATATAACATTGGCTATTGGAATATTTAGCTTGAGTTCAAACGTATATATGGACGTACAGCTAATTAAAGGAATCGAACAAGTTATGATCTTATCAGCAATGTTTGCGAGTTACTAGAACGAACGAGAGACGCTGCAGAAATGATAATGATGATTCGATCTTATCGCATGTCTATACCTTTTTAAGCCTTAAGGCAGATAGATGGCTTTTATGACACAATTATGCCAAGAGCGTTACATGTGACTTGAGAGAGGTCAATGCTAGTTCCAGTTACGAACCGTACGCGTAAACTGTTCACTGGCTGAATAATTTTATAGCTCGATCCCTTTGCAGCAGACTATTGTCAAGCCATCACGCGCCGATTTGCTAATTGCGTTTTTTTTTTCTTTTAATGTAATTTGATTTTTGCATTTACTGCCTTACAGATTCTGCAAGATTATTCTCTTCCATAGTTCCGTTCTACTAAAGACATAGGCAGATACTTAGCTGCGTGTCTCGAGTGCATTTAATACCATTATGACATTGCCGTCTATTTGTATCGAGATATTTATAAATTCTTCTATTAACCAGGCACAAAGTCGAAAAAAACCAACACTTCTTTGATTTGTAGTTAGTTTTAGATAGTAAGGGTGCTGTTCGACTAGACTTAACATATACCCCACGTGCCAGTCGCGGCGTATCATATCGCTATAGAATTTTCGCGATTACTACTGCTCATCCGAACGCACCTGAACTGTGTCCGCTTAGTAGTTACGATTTTTACGTAGTAACAACTGCTCGACGACAAGAGTCAAGTAAACAACAACTATCAGCGTTTCGATATATTGGGAAGCTTGTAGTATTTTGCATCAGCTATTAAAGCTACTTAGAGCCTTCTACTGTTTTCGGAACATCAGTCGACAGCCGGCCAGCTGTTTCCCGATGCAATAGTTAACAGGCCTGACTTCTTCATGCTTAGTTTTAACAGCGGGACCGAAAATCGTCCATTCTCTTCTGCTCAATAGCCTTCTTACTATAGTGCGAGGATCTTTAGTCTATGGTGAATAGTAGGAATAAAGCAGTGAAGCTTTTGTCGGAAAGCTTTGCCGATCGAAACGGCAGGTGGATCTCGTGTAGGGTTTGCTTGTGTTGGCCCTGTTCCAGCTGCCGCTCAAAAGCCTTTTGCCCTTTCATCGGTACAATTCCAGTCTATTCGAGACGAGTCAACAGGATCGCTCCTTTTACTACTATCGTAAGCGATACTTCTCACACTTAGCACTCTTACTATCCACACACACTTTCGCATTCGAGCACGGTTTCGTCCAACTACGTCGAAACGGCTACGCAATAGCTCGTTCGCCCCCATGGCGACACCGAACTGATTGCGCACTTGTGGTCAAATAGACGTACTGCGACTGACGAACTCGACGGCGCGTACTCTCGGGCCGTTGCCGCCACTTCGTTTACTCATCATCTAATAAATTGGACAATACAGACGCAAGGGGACGCGGATAATGATAACGAGCTGCCTACCCTGGCCTTCTCCCGGAAAACCGCTAGTCCTAAGTGAGTCACCAATCCAAAGCTTTCTCGCTTTCTTCGAACGCGTCCATTCAACTGCGAGAAAGATCTCAGCTCGTTCCTATGGGTGCTAGATCACTTGACAATAGTTTCGTGCTTGCTCGATGATATAAGCATACTGCACTCTCAAGGAGAGGCCTGTAATGCGTTTGTTCTCGTTATGTCGGGGATTTCTGTCTAAAAGCTTCTTACGTCAGCAGCACTAGTATAGTTTCAGCAGTGAGACTTCGAAAATATACCTAGAGGTTAGCACAACGTAGGCTACAAACTATAAACATAGAATGGCTAATAGGGAGATTGGCAGCGGGGATTCAGTTTCCAACTGCTCTTATAATGATATTTACGTTCTATATGGTATCTCAGCAGTCAGTAAGGCTGACTCTCAGCATTTACTTTTTGCGTAGGAAAGCACTTTGAGTCTAGACTTTGTAGTATTACTAGCAAGAGAGGTCCCACCGCATACGTAGGTGACCGCTGGAACTTAGTTTTCCGCCGAAACCTGCGAAGGGAAGGTTTGCATTGCGGAGCGTCATGTGACGTTTTTTTAATTAGATGCTGTCTACCTGTGTGCCTTACTGTGCTAGCCTCGCCTTTTCTATAACAAACCTATAAAAAGAAATGGCAATAATGTGTCGTAATATCGATTTGCCAGCGCTTGAATTCGAATCAGCGATGTCCGCCCGTTATACATTAGCCGCCGAGACTACGTTGTACCCCTACGTACCATATGAGAGTGGAACATTGCTATTATTGTTGCATGAGTGTTTGATTTTCATATGTAACAAGGCAGATCAAACGTGGACTAACGATGAGCGCCTTGATAAACAATAAACAAGTGCTCAACTCAAGTAATTACAGACAGCCGACCGTAGTTTATTTCATTTAAAAATTTGGTATTTATCATCTTACAGCTAATACTACAAACTGTTGCTACAAAAGCACACACCTTACGTGACGTCATTGCAATTTGTCTTCAGACCTCTTTTCCTCAATATATTATCTTAGCCAAATCTCGGTCATACAGGTTATATGGACAATAATATAGGTGAATATGCTATCGTCCGTGAAATGAAAAGTAAACTCACCAGTGTTTACCAGACGGAACGTGCTCTGGTTGTGGTCAAAGATGACGCGGCCTGCAGACGGTGCGGCCACATCAAACAGTGAATACTCACGCGATTCCTCGCGCGAACCTCTGCTTCCGCGTGATGTATGAATCAGTGGCGCGTGATGTGGGCCACCGATGCTGCCTGTCGCGTTGCCGGTCGAACGCAACAATGGACGCTCGCGGGTATGTGATTCGCGCGAAGGGTCGTAGGATTCGCGGACCTCCTCATGAATCGTCCGTAAATCGCGCATATTGTTGCGAGCCTCGCCGACCGTCGCGAACAGCGGGTTTGATCCACCCGACGACATCGTCTGCTGCCACTAACGACAAAACGGACTATAAACTGTCCGAACTATTCAATAAGTAGCGGCGGTGGCAGCAGCAGCCGCCGCCGCCGCCGTCGTCGTCGAAAAGCGTTTAAAGAAAGCAAGGCAACTGCTCACACATCTGACCCGGTTACGGAACAGTGGCGACTCCAAATTCGTTTTTCTGCCGATGTCGTCAGCCCAGAAAGTCGTCTCAGTGTGTACATATATCAAGGAGCTGCCTTATCGGTTTAGCTCATGTTTTAGTTTAGTCATTTCTGTTTTACTTGACACTTTTGATTTGTTCGATCGAACTTTGTTGTTTTTACAATTGTCTGCCGTTACAACAACCCTGACGGCGGGTCCGAGTCGGTGGGGAGGAAACGATACGGCGGCGTATGGGCTGCCTGCTGCTATGCTTCAGCCGTTGCGGTGCTGTAACATCAAGTCAGGTTTCGCAGTTGCTGGCTTTCCAGAATCGAGAAGTCTGATGGGAGTAACAGGTGATCGTGTAGCTTTTCCTCACTACGACTGATCTATTGTGACTCACTGTTAGCGTACAGGTGATGTAGCAGAACGGTGCTGATGAAGTACTCGACATCGACCTGTGCTTGCTGTTACAGACGAATAACAACGCACATGATCGAGTATGATGCCTGCCTGCTAACGCTGATTTATGGCCTGAATGAATCAGTCAGAGGCATTAGTGGCTGGGTCGGCTAGCTTGTGGGAATTCGGCCATTCTATATATTAACCGAGTGGTGGCGTATAGGTGCCTTTCTTGAGAGTAGAGGATGATACACATTCGATGATGGCCAACGGCGGGTGCCCCGGCCGGATTTTCACTCGCTAATCGAAAATACTTCAGGGACGACCGGAGGCAACCGGATTGTTAGGTAGACCGCAGTAGCTGGCTGTTGCTTCGGCTGATGTGGCCTGGTGGTTATGTCATTTACTGCGGTTCCTGTTAGACTACTTTCAGTACCACCGCCGTTGTGGGCGATATATTGTGGTTCTAGATGATCTGATGTTAACTAGGATTTGCGCATAGGACGACAGTAGTAGTAGTAGGATGCATGCTAACGCTTCATCGTGATCCAATAGCCCATTGCACTGGATGGAAAAGATACACAACCGTTGGTTGACAGAGGGTTAATTCATCTTGTGGATTGACTCTGTGCTTGAATCAACCGAAACAATACTATAAATAGTCCCAAGTTGATGGCGCGTGGGAGCGAACAGGGCGTAGACGTTTCTGCTGTCGAAAGGGCAGCAGAATTGATTTTTGTTGTTGACAGTACACCCTACTTTGGTTTGATAATGTTAATATTAGGCTCGCCGTTGTATTTGTCGATTAGCCGTGTTTCTGTGTTGATGCTGCGGATGGTTACTGTTGCTGCTATTAGAATTGTTGTTGTTACCATCGTTTTTAACCTTAAGGTTTGGCTAAAAAGGCACCATGAAGGAAGCACATGCGAAAATCTTGAGCAGGGTGAAGGTGAGGTTAGCTGGCGATGAACTCAGCCACAAACAGCTCGTACTAGCTTTGCGCTGAAGGTCGAAGCTATTTTCCTTTTTTTTTTCGTTGACTATATTTTTCACCCTCGGAGAAGTTCGCGAGATTGTGTATATTCTTTACTTTGAACTGATGACATTTCGAGTGACTTTTTGTCTAGCTCTTATTATTTCTATTCTCTTTTAATCAACAAACCTGCTACTAAGAGCAGTAGGACGTTAGTGTAATTAGCGACACACTTTGCTTAATAACATTGTCGTCACCATTAGCGCCATATATATATATATATATATATATATATGTGTGTATATATTCTTCTTTGGCATAATTAAAATAATTGTCGATAGCTATGATATTTCCTTTCGTATCAGCTGCTGTATCCCACCCTCGGCCTTATCTCCATATTATCACATAAAATCATTTATGGCCATCGAGTTTCCCGTTGAAACTAATGGTCGTCTACCACTAATAATTTAGTCGTGCTATCAATACGCTACGTCGTTTGCATTGTCAGATGCAGATTTGGATTGATACTCTTAATCTTGGCCCAATCGTGACCAAGTGCTACTCCTACAACATGCGCCGCAGTAAATTTATGTGGTTAAGAAATTCAAAAGATAATGATGATACACATGACAATGCGTCGCGTCATACGGATGCAAATACGGCCGTTCGAACTTGTTGTTATTGCTGCCGCAATAGGCGTCTTCGTTGGCAGCATCGTTGTGGTCGGGGGCATCTCTTGTGCCACTCGAAGCCGGTGGCAGCTGTAGCATCAGTATCAATGAACAGCCCCTGGTCCGGTTCCGTCGTGGCTAATCCACTCTTCGCCGTTCGACTATTCGCTCTTTTTGCTGAGATTTCGACACGAGAAGCAGCGGCGCTGTAAAGCTGAGGATGGACCAAACGGAGAATGAAGACCACTGCAAGAACGCGCTTTACTGATTAAAGGGCCCAAGCGGTGGCCGAGGCCACCGGCAGATCCACTATCATTGTAGCCGCTGGACGAATGCGCCAAACAGGACGACGGTTGGGCCTGAATTGTTTTGTATTCTTTTTCACCGAACGACAACGTCCAGACATAGGGAGTCTGAATGAACTTTTCGGGGTGAAATGCTTCGATAATATGTTGTCTATATGTGGCGTACTGAATCAACTTTTTACAATTGCAATGTAAAGGATAGGGTTCCTAGCACAACGGCGAAAGACGCAAGCTACTACAGTCTTGTTTCTATTGGCAGCAAACAACTACCAACGTCTTATAATCTAGTAACGGTAATTACCGACATAATGAACCTCATCAGCGGGCAAAAAGACTTACAACCTTCGAACGGTCTTCTCGGGTAAATGCCGGTCGATGATGCTGCCATCTTGCTCAGTGTGATAGAAAATAATGACAGCTTCAAACAAATCGGCTGACAAAAAAACTCAAATCTTTGCAGGAACCTTAGCTTTTCTGCAGGTATCTGTGCTTCGCGGGTGACACGCTCCGCCACCGAAGTACGGCACACGTTGGTATATGTTGTTGCTTGCTAGATAGACATTATTCATTATTCGATATGTAACATAGCATAATAATATTATTATCATTATTGTTACTGTTATGCGCTTCTATACAAGTCCAAGGAGATCTTTTTTTACGTTTTCCTCTTCGTAATTGTTTTCCTATTCGTTTCCAGTAACACTAGATTCTTCTTCGTTGGCTGGAAAATGCGCCGTGGAGCATAAACTGTCGCTTTACGTATGACGCACCGTCGACGCGAGCTAGAGGAAGAGCGAATGGGTTATCATTAGTTCAATCTGGGCAGGTGGAATTCGTTGAAGATCGCAGCGAAAATTAACTGAAGGAAGAAAATGGGCATTAGCTAAGCTGATTCGTAGGCGGGTGACGACAGACGACATAAGGGCTGAACAGGGACTGATGACCGCTAGATGGAGTTTACTTAATGGTCGAATTTTTATTTGTTTCGACTGACTGGCACAATTGCTGTGAACTAGCTTTACTATATTTTTTAGCTTTCCATTTTCCTGATAACGATGTGTTTTGCTGCTTCATACGTAGAAAATGGACGTAGATACGCGGACAAAGGTTTCGGCTTATACGCTGTGAACTGATAACATCTGCAGGAGCCCACTAACAACGACACTGTGCTTACTATGATTAATATAGTATTATCAACATAAATGTTCTTTTTACACACATTATTCACTAAAGCCTTCACGGAATGGCTGGGCTAAGGAAATTGGATGCGGGTAAAGTAACCGTAGGTAGTTGAATCGATGAATATGATCAATATGCCTTGTAGAAGAATGAAATCATATATCGTCTGGTGGTGAGTTGATGAAAACATAAAGTTATTGAAGTTGATGTCGTTATTGCTCTGGTTACGGCTCTGCTAGTTCCAGGGCGTTACAACTGATGATTTTGAAAGGTCGTACAAAAGTTAGAAGCTACAGAAAAGGCATAAACGGGCCGCGTCGCCGCCTCACTTGGGCCCTCTTCTCCGGGTAAACTCTAGTCTGTTAGCAGCCTTAGTCCAGCAGTATGTAGTGTCCGTCACTAAATAATAGCAGTCCAGAAGACATAAACACGTAAGAAGCATAGACGACGATGAATGATTTACTCGCACAGGGCACTGGGACCTGGATCAACTGACTGCTCTGAAACCGTAGATAATCGGCCTAAAGCGAAGGACAAAAGGTAGTAACCTACAGAATATTCGAATTGCAACATCCGCTCATTGTCTTCACTTATTACTACGATTTCTACAATGGTGGAAATCTGTGGCCCGTCTTCTCGGCAGAATGTATTTTCCTTTTGGCGATTTTTTTGTTTCAGTGAAATGTTTATGCGATCATCGATCACCAAATCACTGTCCTCGAAACGGAGCTGCTGGCTATACTGGTTATCATCGGGCCCACGAGTCGATTTCATTTTATGCACTGTGTAAATGGCGTCTTATGTCATTCATCAATGCTGTAATGCTTGTCAAACGTATGCGATGTTAGTAGGTTACGGGGATTGAAAGAGAGAACGGTTCGGATTGAAGAGCACAGGATACAGCAGTCAGCGCGTGTCGTTCTGCTTCCAGACGCCACTCCGTTTACTTGTTTCAAAATATTTGGCAGCTTAACCCAACCCCTTGGTCCCGTTGACGACAGCAGGCTCTAGCATTAACAAAGATCGACAAATAAACATAGAACGCTGTCACCTGTCTGCCGTCGACCGGTGGATAGATCGAAAGATGTCAAAGACATGGTACCGCTGGTGTACACATCAAACAAACACGAATTCGGTGATAACTTCCCAGACACGTAACAGCACACAAAAAGCATAGAACAACGGATTGTTTAGTCTCGTCGTTATCGTCGTCGTCACTTGAACGAATTAGGTAATGGCAACTATAAGGTGGTCGTAGCGAAGCTTGGAACACATGTTGAATTCGGCTGCTCTCTTTGGGAGGTCGTCGTTTGGGCGGAGAAGGAGCTGGGATAACTCGCTTCTTGGTTCTTCGAAACGGCGTGAACTTGCACAGCACGCACCGGCTGTGGCGGTCGCCGGCGCCGGGCAACAACGAGAGAGTTCCGGAGTGAGTGGGGGCTGCACGTCCGAAGGCGAGGGACCTCGTTGTAGGAGAGAACGCAATAAACGGAGGAGGGTATGAGACGAAATCATAGAGCAACCGACCGCCTCGAAGGGACACCGCGTTGCGTTGAGGGCCATCACGATATGGTGGAAGGAACGGACGGACTGGGCGAACAATTTCGTCGGTCTGATGGAGGACAGAGGATCGAGCAGCAGCATCAGCCGACAGCACGAAGAAGACCTCGGAATATAGGTACGTTGAGATAATAGATGTCAACGGCTACCGACGGACAGACAAGATGCATAGAATAGAAAACATCTACAGTTCAGTGGAGATGATGAAGACTCAGGCGGTGGTAGTGACGACTAAGAAAAACAGGAATCGATTACATGCAAAAACTAACCAAAACAGCCGGGGCTATACATTTACGTCTCTATATTATGTCAAAAGATCGGAATGAAAACTATAAATAAACGTCACATATTTAGCATAGCGATACCACAGACGCATCGGGAAGGTTATGTCAAAGCTGTCTATAAGGACTTGAAATTTAAGCAGACCTTTCTTAGGCGAAATGTTCGTTAGGGAGGTATCTGATTGAAGTCAAATTAAATAAGGTTGACATCAGCAATCCACCCAGAACAGCCGCTATCAATAAAATAGGTGTTAAAAATTTTGAAGATGTTCTTTAGAAGGACAAAAAAATTAATTAATGCAGGACCATTTGGTGGAATACCCTGACATATCCACATCAAAGAACTGGGCGGAAATTGATTGCGTTCTTTGTTTCAACTTTAATAATAAGAATCATAACAGAGACTCGTTCCAATGACAGCAGACAACCAATGACAAACAGTTGAAAGTTTTCAACTTATTTCTACATAGATGTACGTACGTGCGTAGAGATTACCTGAATAGATAGTGGTATAGCATTGGAACAGAAAGCTTAGTCTCCAGCGTGAGCATATTTGTAGCTGCGTCTACTAGCTGTAAGTAGTTGTAGATTGTTACTCTTCAAGCATATACGTAATTTGCGTATACAATACGGAGGAAAGGGGCAAAAAGTGGATATCGCGGTAAAGGGATCGCTATTATATGGTAATCGTAAGCGCAAATCGATCCCTACAAATAGCGGCCTATTCGTGCGTAAAACTGTTACAGATGCTTGACCGTAATCTGGCTTAGCACCAAGTACCTTCCAGATTGACTCCAAAGGTTATACATTTATTTATGTTTAGTAAAATAAAAATACACAATAGTAAATCAAGCCGGCAAGTGAATAGTATATGAAAAAAGGCCCCGCATTACTCAGGAGCTATTCATGATTGTTGCCATGAATATCAATATTTGGTAAAATTGTTGTATGACAATAAAATACTAACACGCTTCTAAAAATACTTTCTTTTTCGTTACGTACATATGTTTTTGCACATATAAAGTTATTAATTTGATGGGTAAAAACTTCAGGCTGTAATACTCGCTACGACCTAGCCGTTACGCACAATATCATATCACAAATCTAGATCCTGGTCCTGTAGATTCCCTTTTTGGAAGCGCCTCGATATCGAAAATTCAGCGGTGTAACGGCGAGTGCCTTGCGGAAAACTACGCCGTTTCCCTGAATAACTTCAGCTTTTTAAGTGCGCAGTAGTAAGTTGCAGTTAAAACCAAATATTGTCTAAGTTAAGCTCATCCTATTTCGGCAGCAAGCGTTCAATCCGAGAGAAACTAAGTTTTCGATGTTACTTGACATGAAGCTATCAACGACTTTTCTATGCGTACTCCCCGTGAGTCTTTAACGCATGGAGCAACGTACCTAGTGATCTTAAAATGAAGCTCTCAGAATGTACAGCATGCCTATCGTGTGGTGTATAACACTCACCTGGTATCTTGGAGCAGCCACTTTTGTTTCCATGAGCTTAAACTTTAATTCGATGACGCAACGGCATTTTTTCCGTTTCTGTGAATGGTATCTCGTCTGTATTGGCGAATCAGTTGTAACGCCAACATCTCAATCAAATTGATCATAAATAATAGACTTATTTCCTTACTTTATTTTTTAATAGTAAGCTTTGTATCACTCTTCCATTGATTGTAAGTCGACTATTGCCTTCTCGTTCGAAGTCTGCCTGTGCGTGCATACGTGCACTGATACCGGTTAAGTCTCAAGGTCAGTTCTACGGACCCTAAGCAGGTACAATATAATACGACGTTTCCCAATTATCCGTTTATGCCACAGATAACTTCGTTTCTCCTCGATGGTATAAGATTGCCGAATTTTGTAAAAGGTAAATATCTAGGAAAGGGAATGATGCATAGAAAGCTAGCGTCTATATTAGGTTGCTAAGCCTCGCTGAATAAAATTTAAGACATCTAAATTTTGAATCGTATATAAAACGGGGTTTGGTCTCGATAAAAATATGATATACACACTGTTTGCAAGTCCTTTAGTAGCTACCGACTACTAAAGCATAAAGAAGCAGGAGCCAGATGTACAGCATGTTGTACGCTCCATTGTTCTGGCAGACAACCGGCTTACACAGTCACTCTTCGGTGGTGTCGGGGGGAAGGAGGGACTAAATTAGACACGCAATTGAACTGGATGAGTTTCCGTTCGATTAATTTGTCGAAATCTCTTTTTCCGTTTTTTCCACCGTTTCAAAGTATTATAAACAATAGGACACTGACTTTCGAATCACTTTTGTTACTATGTCAAATTTTCACAGACGCTATTGCTCAATTTGCGTCTGCCCCAACAAAACCTCACAAAGAAGTACATAACCACTGAGGACGAGATACTATTATCTACCTAGAAGGATTCCATTTAAAATATAGGTCGACGATATAGCCTTTATCTATTGTCGGTCTTCTGCCGACAATACACGTTTAAGAGAAACGCCTTTGTATTGCGTACGTAACAAAAAACCTGAACGATATGTTTTTAGTGTTTACACAGTGAAGCCATTACGTTGGCTGATTCTTAGCAGCCACTTGAGATTCTTAATATTATTCGTAGTAATTTCGTTATCGATGGCTTAATAGAGAAAACTGATGGTAGGATGCGCCACCGCCGCCATCCCCCTGTTATTGCTCTCTAAAACATAGGAACAACCCAGATGACGCTGGGTTAAGTTTGGAGAATATGGGAGTCGAATGCTTGCTTCTGTTGTCTCTAATTTATGCCGTAATTGAAGCGTTGCGATGGGGCCGCACGCTATCCTATAATGACTATAAGTTCCATGACACTTTTCAGATAGACACCTAGCAGTATTTATCGTTCCCTATCAGGCGGTATTTCGTAATAACAAATGCCCCTGATATTCTCTGCGAACGTGAGCATCATGGTAGGTGCTAATTTAGTCGGCACTATTACCGAAGTCTCTCTTTTTCTGTATTATTTTGCTTGATTTTTTTTTTTTCGGTGAGTAGCACAAACTGACACACATTTTGCCTACGGTAACTTTTAACATGTTTAATTTTTGTCGGTAATAGTTGAGCAAATTGCAATATTTAATTAACTCCACCGGTACTCTCGCCTTAGGGAAACAAGAACAGAATTACTAAACGTTGATTTTAAGCACTAAACGGTATATCTGCTTCTAAACTTGTTGTTTTGGAGTGACACTTGACAAATCATTTAGCTTCTAGTGGTAGATAAACTAGGTTCGATTATGGCATACAGTTTAGAAGTTAATCACGCTCTTCGACCCATTATGTAACTTTAAACAAGTTAACAGATACAGTAATAAAGAAACCTATGTGAAAGTTTGTTGACAAAATTGTGTCAATGCCTCATGATAGCTTCTTTCCAGTCCGTTACGATTAGTCGTCGTGGCGGTCGGATGGTAACGTATTTACCTACCTGGAAACACTCGAAATACCTCGAGTGGGAACTGAGTTTAGACGCACGTCGGTTTCTAATGGAAGCCAGCTTTCTGGAGCAATGCTTAATGGCCGTAGCAAATTGATTATGATTAACTTTTTTGACGAAATAAAAAAAAAAACGTATTGTCAAGAGAACGCAGAAAATACGTGTTAGCATGAGCAGTGTGCGCTTATTAAATGAAATTAGTTACGTTTTTATGACCGAAGAGGAACGAAGTGATCATGACCCTTTTTCTTGAAAGCAAACGCCATTTTTAAATAGAAATACACTCCTTTTGCAGTTGTTAAATATTTAGAATATATATTATAAATAGTGGAAATATTTGAAGATTGACAAAAAAAACTTTATTTTTTTCATTTCAAAATCGATATTTTACGCAGTATTATTAAATAAACTAAGTATTTTGCATAGTGAAACAGGATAGGTTAGTTCGAATAGAAACAAACAATCGACAATTCTGTAGCCATTGATGTTATCAACAGCTCTTTTCAATCTCGAAGTGCTGAAAAGTACCAGTTTTTACAAAAACAAGATCTTGTGATCTAATTAACCAACTAACTAACTGAGAAAATAGTTAAGTAAAACTTACAACAGGTAACGAAAATGAACAAACATTCTGAGTTGATATCAACTTCACTTTGAACGGCCCTGAATACGTTATCTATTAACTTTACAAATACAATTATTATATTTCTATTAAATTTATTCTGCAGGTAAGTTATATCGAACCTCTTTGGTAGATACAGGCTGGCTTGGCATAGCTTTTGAATTTAATGTGTATATATATTTGTCTATAATTTGAAATAAACTCACATAGCGACTTAATTGACTGTCTTTATTTGATCTTGTTCTTCGTGAGACCAGGAGTAGTCGAACGTGTCACATCGTTAGCCGCCCAGGGGCCGGATCGGTACATATAATTACTGCTGCCCTTGTTATAATAAAATAGTCGGCTATGTACGAAGACCACTGTGTGTACGAACAATCGCGTGGCGAGCTAAATCAGCGGCCTGATTGCATGGATGAATTCACAAAAAAATCTCTTGTTTCCACTGCTCGAACGACCCACGTGTCGTATTTAGCTAAGTGTACGAATGTTATGGTACATTTATTAACAAATACTTCAGCCTCAAACTATGATCTTAATAGATCCCGTTCATATTTCACAAACATATTTGTACACGACGTATCTACGTACGTTCGTTTTGTAAATGACTCAAAAAATTGCTAGCGGACATAAATTCGGCACGTCTTTATTTATCTTCGTGTCTTTAGGTCTTACGAAAGCCGTTTTGATTTTTTCCGACACTGAAAGTGGGGGAGCACCGTTTTTCTGTCGCTTCTTGCTTTTTGCAACTACGTAGAAACACCAACGCAAGCGTGTCGCTTAGTTTCACTCTTTCTTGATCACAAAACGTCAATGCGTCTATGAGCGGCTACTGCTCACGCGTAGTCCATACACAATCACTCGTTGATCGGGCGGCAGCTCGGGCCGGAACATAAGCGCGCCCTAGTCGAATGAGCGGAGGCTGCAACAGAACACGTACGCGGGCGATGGAACGCACCGAAAGCATGTTTCGGGTGGGTGATTCTTGGGGCCCAAGAAGATAATGTTGATTTTCGGTGTTGTGCGATATCGGATCTTCAGAGTGATCGATTGGCTGGCAGGCAAAGTTCCTAAGCTGTCAAAACTACGTATTTAAATATCCTTGTGAAAATCTTGTGGCAGACCGGAGCGACAGCGAAGGATCGTGCATTAAAATATAGGGATGATATGTTTGGAAATTTCGGATAAAAAAAGCAAAAATGCGCGTACTTCGAGAATTCACCTATTAGAAGTCGTTCTTGATGTACACATTATTTGTTGGCAGCTCGCAAGCTCGACACACGTATGCTAATACACAGATGTAGTCCTTTGGCGGTGCAAAATATCCTTTATATCTAATTCGATAATCCGGTTTACGCTTGACAAAGGACAACCTAGTTGACTGAAAAAGCATAATACATAGTTGAAATTATGTTACGGAATAACACAGATCCGAGCTTTACACACCCGTTCTACAGTTGATGAGTAACTGAAAATAGATCATGATATAATCGAGCTTTTTGACCATTCCTTAGTTCCTACGAAGGCACTAGTAGTCAGGCTCAACTAGATGTACCTAGTTATTAAATCAATGTATTCTGATAAATGGCTAGATGCATTCTAGGTTTGATACGGAACTCAACGGACTTCGAACGAGACAACGGCGTAGTTGTTGGTCAAGATTAGCTCGTTAGTGATGCGCTCCCGAAAGAGCAGCCCTCGTTTCTTTCATGGCTTTCCGCCGTGAAAGTGCGTTTCCAAACGCTTGAGGGTTATCTTGTAATCTTCAAAGTTTTCTCAATGGCGGAAAACATGGCAATTAGCTGATTTGTATAAATCTATTGTGGTGTACGTCAAATCTGGATCACTTATACATCGTACACAGTAGCAAGACCTGACTGAAAATTATTGTGTGGCATATGTTAAAAGCTAGACTTGGATTTATCGCAAAGCTTTTTTCGCAGCAGCAATTATCTGTTAACCTCCTGGTCGTTGTGCCTATTAAGTTGCCAATGGAAGGGGCAAAAATAGATTCAAGTAGTACACCCTAGAGAATTTTATTAAATCGCGTCCTCGTTTTGAATTTCTGTTTACTGTATATATAAATCTATGGAAATTATATATATAGTTTAGAAAAATTAAATGTTTAGCAATGAAAAATGAAATATCGTAAGAGAAAAAAATATATATATATATATATTTAATTCAATAGGAATTGAAAAGGTAATATCAAAATTCACCGGATCACCACACCACAAGCGCTTCGATATCTGCTCAAAATGTCTGCTTAATGCGTTAGCCGCGCTTGATACGTACATATAAATCCTTATTGTTACTTTGAATGGAGCTCAATAATCCGCCTTCTGCCCTGATTAGCAAATTTTTTTTTAAGATTCTGTTGATTTTAACCTTACACTCATTATAAAAAATGCCGCTTAAACAACTAGATATAAGTAACTTTTCATCAATTTTTCCGCGGCGTGATCTACCTTATTTTGCAAATATTAATGGCATAAGTTTAGTAAATACCTCTGTAAAGCCTTGGGCTGAATTTACAAATCATCATTCCAGCGGCAATCTCACTATTGTATCAGTACACTTATTCGTTTAGTGGTATCCGATTGACGTTCCAGGATTTTCTTTCAAGATCAACTTACTTATAAAGTAAATGAAAAGTTCACAGCGAAATTTGGGGGGCTACACACTCTGCAGCCGTAACACGCAAACAAGGCGCCGCTTGCGCAAAACGACAAATCTTTCCATGTAATTGTTTACCTTTGTCATCGTTTTGCTTTTCAGCAATCTTTTGTCGTCAACATTTTGTCCCTTTCTCAGTTTCACTTTTTCAAAGCGAAGAAACTCTCACCTGTCTCAACATCCTCCGACAACAAGGCCGCCCGCACCTGACCGGCAATCCAGGATCTTTACTTCTTTTGGCATTGTTTTCCCATTTAGCTAATAGTGATTGTACAGGCTGAGGCTATAGCCGGTGCCTTGTGGGAGCGTCCCCTGCATAACGGAACTATAGTCGATCGGTCGGCTGAGAGTAGCACATCGTCCATCGAAGAGCCGTACCCATGCACGTACTCACATACACGCGCGCACACAAATGCTCAAACAATTGCACGCCAATCTGCACGAGCGTATGGCACCTACAGTCAATGAGCAAATGGTCTGCCGCCGTATTGCTAAACAAAGCCTACCTGATGCTCAAGCCGCTTCGAAAAGGCTGCAAGGCTACCATTACCACACATACACTAGAATGGCGATAAGGGTCGAACCGCGTCGTACCATTGCAATTCCCCAAAGAGTGAAGATAAATTGTTATTAAGTGTTGTCCATCGATTTCATAAAGGGAGCACGCACAAGGGACCGAGCGTTGCTGCCTGCAACCGGCTTATTCCAAAATCCAGCCCGTCATGTTACAATGCAATATTTTGAAAGGAGCCCTCTTTGGTCATTCCTTCGAATTCGTATACTCTACCTTGCTTCATCTACATTTCTGTATTTCTTTATCGATTGGCTTTCGACTAAATACAATAAGAACGTATACTGTTTAGTATAGCTTACTATATTGCTATAGTGATACATACATACTTATGCACGTTTCGAGAATGGTGTACGTGCGTGCAGTAATGGTTTTGTTGTTACCGGCGCCTTAGGGATAATACGCGACGCGTAATAACGGAAGATAAAGTTAGCATTCAAACAGCTTTTTGTTCCTCACCCCAGCTGAACCCGTAGCGGATCAATAGACATCATTTCCGACGAAAGGAAATAGCGGATGACGTCACATACGGAGAGGAGCTGTTTATATAGATTCATTAGACATTTGGTACGTCTGTTGACTGCCGTAGTCGGCTGGTACGGATTTGACGCTGACCGTCGGCTACCATGGATGCTGCTGGATGATTTTAAATCTTCCTATATCGCAAAACGGTCCAACAAGCCGCACTTATTGTCACCAATAGCTCCTCCCGTCAAATATATGTTGGTATGCTTAGATGATGATTATTATTTTTATTATCACCATCGTATTACGAGAGGCAGACGAAAAATAGTGGGTAGCGTCTACGACCATGACCATCGTAATTATCATGGGCTTTAGGAAGAAGTCGATGTAATCGGTTGAACATTTTCATCCTTAATGTTTAAGTTGGGCGTTTGTGTTAGAGTCGTACACCTAAGTTCATTGTGAGATTTTCGCTGTGACCCCAATTGGTATCAGAGTGCGGGTGCTGTGAATAGAAAGGCCCAATATTGGAAAAATGACGAAAAGTTATTTCCGTTTCTCTGCACCACAACGAAATTCCGAAAAAAAAAAAAAAGCTAGCGTCGATTTAGGTATACTCAAATCTGGCGTACATTTCATAGCAGGTCTATGCTAGACTAACAAAATTCTGTATAGGTGCACAACGATTTTATAATAAATGAACGAACACGATCCGTCGCGTGAATGTGTGTACATATATTTAGTTAATACTTGGAACTGGTTCTTCCTCACATCAAGGGGTTTTCCGAGAAAAAGAGGGAGATAGTAATATATGATAAGCGCGTGAGCTTCTAATCGATAGTTTCGAAAATCGGTCCGTCTTTAAATATTCAGTAAAAAGGAGAGTGTGAATGTGTCCTGATAATTTTTTATTATGGAAAAAAACTTAAATGTTCAAGACTTCCGTGGTTAGATCCTGGACAGTTGGCTAAAATCCCATAGTTGGAATTGAAGTTTTTATGTATAAAATTGATTCTTGGCTAGAAAACTTCATATCTATAAAATTGTTTTTTATCGATTTGACGCCCAGGAGTAAAACTATGTTCCCGCTGGTTGATTAAAGTGTCATAGGAACGTATCCAACTTTCTCTTTGCAACTTCGCAAGATAAAGGCCAATTTCCAGCTTTTCCGCAGATAAGTGACCTGGATCAAACCGACTACTTACGCTCACTCTTTTTCTCCATATTGCTTGAGGACTTACTTGATTGAAAAAAGAACAAAAAGGTTAGTTAAGTTATTCTGTATCCGGACGGCTTACGGGTATACGAGTCAAGTTTCAGGCAATGAACTTCAGAAGGAGAGGCAAGATGATGGCCACTGATACCTTTTACTCAACCGAATCGCGTCTCACCTACCCTACTCGGTTTCTTTACTCAAGCTCGTTTATCTCCGTTAACGACAGAAGTTTTCGGGAGATGCAGAAAGGCTATTACGCCTACATGGGCGATTAAATCGCCTTATCGTTTGTTTCTTGCAGCCTCGAATGACTATATGGCGACAACGCTCGGTTTCTTAGTAGAGCACTGGAATCAAACCATCTCGCGTATCTCTTAGCCGATTCGTTACGATTGTCCGAAGACATGCATCGCCACTCCGAGTTCCCATCACTTGAAGACCAATCTTATGAACTGGATGAAAAAAATCAGGAACAGGTCTTTCATCTGGTTTGATGATGGGTTTAGGTGCTCCCGCTGTGGGAAAAACAATCCTAGATATCATACCGCTCGTTGTCTGCTGGCACTATCTTTAGGACACCCAACAAGTAGCTCAAATTAAGATTTTAGGAACTCGACTGGTGCATTCCATATGATGTAACGTATTTTAATAGCCTCATAATCATTGTGATACTTATGATGACTGTTGACCTGAAATCTTTAATTACTGTCAGCAAAGGTGAATACAAAGAATTTCATTTTAATTGCCCTGTGTTCGCAACTCCATATCAATAACCATAAATATCCCATAAGGCATAACGTAGTAAAAAGGTATTGCCCTTTGGCGAGTCTTTCGCAGGCACAATTGCGTGATTTTTTGAGCAGGTACAAATTTATATTCTTTTTGTATCATTACCGCTTAGTCTTATGCAGCTGTAAAGGTTTCACGAAAGTCAAAAATACAGAAGAATTTTTGCCTCTAAATTTCAGCATTTAGCCACCTGGCCAAACATACGACAGAATAGCTACATATGTGAGCTATACATTGCCTTCCACATTTCTATCCTTGAGAGAATAATTACATTATATATATATATATATATGCAGATGATCCATGACCATATACATGTGTTTACATCAGGTAAGTAAAAATAGGACTATATTTCCTGGAAAAATCTATTCTTGTTTCGCACTAAAGGGCCAACACCACTTGTGGGCACCAAGGGTTGTATATCATGCGAATAGATATTGTTATGTTTGCGTTCTCACCAGACCCTTCTTTGCGTAACAACATGTCGCCTATCTCACAAAGTGTTTACTACTTTTATTCTAGGATGCTGAAATATATTTATAGTCACTTGTTTTGCTCCTGAGGTAACCTTTCCCAGCATTTTTCCCAGATATGATTATGATAAATTGATATGACTCGGCCTGCCTTTTTTGCCTTAACGAAAAGTTATTGATTTCTATCTTTTCTTTCAAGCTTGCTACTGGAGAATTCCCTAAGGAAAACTTTCATCACCCAAGGTATTGCTTTTGTCAACTCACGTCGTCTTGTTCCTTCTGTTTAGAAGACCTCGTACGGCTGAAAACGTGTAAGCAACATAACTCATGCTTGAGGATCGCTGTGATCCTGAGGAAGTTTTCGAAGGAAAAAGACATTTTACAGGAGCTATATTAACTGATATTTGGGTTCAAAAATGCTCACAGCAAAGATTGTGCTGTGAAGAGCCTCATTTGGAAGATCCGTCAACAATTATCTAAGGCAAGCCTTAATGAACCCACTGCGTTACGACAGACAACGAGACGTGCATATGCAGGTATAGCGTAATGACAAAAATTCAAATGTCTGCGCGGCAAACATATTATAACGAACCAGTGAATTGTAAACTTATGGTTTTACTTTCATTAACGAGTACTCTCAGAACGTTTAAAAAGATTGCACAGCGTGATCTGTCAAAATAAATCCAAAAAACTTTGGATGAACGCATTGTAAACTTTTCACTGCGATCATGCGCCGGTTCACACGTCGCGTGGCGTTTTTTACACCAGACGCTTATACCAATATTGCCCCGACCGCTGTAGCCAGTGGGAGTTTCCTTCAAGGTTTTTTTTCTTGACAAAGTTATAAATTTCAAGCTAAAACTTCTTTAAAATTTTCGGACGATCAATAAAAAACGAAGGCAAAGTTGAGGTCTTTCCTAACTAAATGTAAAAACCGTTTTAACGTCTGGAAAAACACAGAGGCAGGTTGAAAAAAAATTAAGGTGCAAGACAATTGAGGCATATATGATTTGGCACCGAACCGATACATTCCGTCCCAGTGTGGCATCTCTCTTAAAGCCAAGATAATTCGCTAGTGAGATCTGCAACGTCATAATGGTAGCGTAAAACGCGACGCGTACATAAGAGTTGGCCGGAAAACTTTCCAGAATATATTTTCTAGAATTAAAAAGCGTTCTGGTTTTCTGTCAGCACCAAACGATTTTAGTCGCTTAAAAAGGAATTGCCTTAAGTGTAACACGTTCATTCAGATTCCATTTATAAGAAACGAGCTGTATGGGCACGGTTAATAGATTGTCAGATAAAAGTTGTCAGTTAAACGTCTAAGAGTGTGGTCTGCTCGTTTACGATATATCGGATTAAATACAAGTTCATGCAGAGTTGGTCTAAAGTTAACAAAGTATTTCCGGTTCTAAGGTACAGCATCAACTACTGACGCACGCGTATCAAGTAGATAAAAACATCTAAATTATGACCTTTCACATCTCAACAGCAGGTCAGGAAAAAGAATGTCCTTTTTTATATAGCGTAGCATATAAAACCTACATAGAACTGTTCTAGTAATCTAATGCTGTAGAAAACATTTGTGGATGGTTGGATTTTTACTGCTTTCAGTGCTTTTTCAGTGCTTAAAGAACATCTTGTTAATGATCGTGTTTCAACCATGCAACGTTTCAAATAATGTTAAGTTATATTGACGAGTTTCAGTGAGAGATTATACTACATAGCAGTCGTAGTGCTGCAGAATGTAGGGCCGTCAATGTTGTATAAACGCAATATTTGATACATGAAAGGATTTTGTAAAATAGGTGCATATGTATCAGTATAGACATGCACGTGTCGGTCACCAGTTTTGTTAACTTCGGTGTGACCTTAGTTCGCGCCTGCATGCTGGGACACATGGTCAGCTATAATAAGCATTTTTGGACGTTTTGCCTTCGCTAGTAAGGCCGTGAATATTGCAAATTGCAGAATTTGTCTTGCATTAGTCGCACGCGTCCGAAATTTCTCACCTATTGTGCACATATGAAATGAATAAGCTACCTATGGAGCATGCAGTAGTATATAGAGGATATATTTTCCACCACATCGAACAGTCGAAACACCCTTTGGATGTTAGTATTAACATGGTATAAAAAACACATTCAGTATTCAAAAATAGTTATTCTTCTAATTCTAGCTTTAATTAAAATTGGAGCATAATTATTTTATTGAAAATCTATTCATAGATAGCGATGATCCATGTTCAAAAAAAAAAAAGCGAACTAACCAATAAAGTAGAACATCCTGCCTTTGTGAAGATCCTGCAACCCCTCACTGATAGATTTCCTATCTACTATACTTGTCCTATATCGGCATTAATTCCTATCCTGCGAAGTAATGCTCATCTTCGCGAAGCAGATAATATAAAAACCATATCCAGGACGTTTAGGATAATTTTGGATTATAAAGGTTGAATCATATAACAACCATTGATGTATATATATATATATATATATATATATATATACACATCGAATACACACCAATAACTTGAATGTAATCACGCGTCAGGCAATACTGGTGTGTATAAACACAGTTTTGTAAGTGTCGTTCAAGTATTCTATATGTAGAAAACCCCGACGGAAGTGAATTTTGAGCTGACAGTGGGCCTAGAGTCCCAGAAATTCAGTGGCCCAAAGCAGCCAATCTCAAAGAGGCAAGCCGGTGGAGACCACATAGACGACTCAAACGACGATTGATATTCTGCTCTGCAAAACGGCCGTTAATTTTAAAATTTCTATATAAAAAATTGAAGTTGCCAAAAATATTTTTTTGAGCCTTTTTTGAGCTCTTTAGATCTAAACCTAATTCAAGGTCCTGCGATTTACTCCAAATAATTTTTTTCTATTTGTATAAGGTGTAGGGAAAATATCAAAAGTTTAGATTGTCGATTTCAACCAAGCTTTTAGTCGCGCTAGGAGTAAATTGCGAAATCCAATAATGGTTTACCTTTGTTAAAATTGAGAAAAAAACGCGTTGCTTTGCGCCATGACAAGTTTATTGACTTGTCCATAAAAGAGTTAGCTTTCGTCTCGTCACAGAAGGGCACATGCCCTTTGCAATCGACTGCCCGCCTTGATTTGAATGGACTACCCTGTAGTGTTTCGAGTTTTATATCCTATATCACCGTTAGGCATTGCACCAAACGGCTGGCTGGTCCCACCGTACACGGGCTCGAACCTAGACCATAGCGTGTCGCTAGAACTTGTGTGCAAGGGGATGGTCATCTATACCGGGTTGCCGAAAAAGTACTGACTATTTTTAAGCTAAAATATTTTTTTCATTTTGTAATATAACATTACCAAACTAAATATTCGCCATTTTTTTTTTACCTATAAGGCTCCGTTATTTGCTTGCTTGGTATGGTTTAACTTGTAAGTAAGATAATGATACTCTGACACTGCAAGATTTGGGCTATATGGCGAATGCAATAAGATCTGTCATCGAAGTTCTCCTAATCTTCGCCGGGTAGCTAATCATGTCTGTGATCTAGCATTGTCATTGATGAAAGATGGGGCCGTCTTATTCGCTAGGTTTATTCGACCTCTTCAGTGGTTCACTGTCATCTGGTTCGTCGCTAATAGTACAGATCCGGATCAATCTTTTGACCGAGATCTGTCCGATCCCATTAAACGCATTGTATCGCTCTCTTTGATATCAATCTATGCTTCGACGCAGACCGTGGAATAAATTTTTTTATTTGTAGACTTCTTTTTTTTTATATGATCCATTTTTCATCACTCGTTACGGGCCGCTTTAGAAATGCCTCGATTCGTGGGGTTTCGCGGGTAGAACTACGATCGTGTACACTATTTTCCGTACATTAAACCCTTCTCGAAGCCTGCTTTCTTCAAATGGCGTAAAACTGTCTGGTAATTGACATTTAGTTATTAGGCGATATGATGGCTACTCACGTGTCTGTACTGCGTAACTCCTACAACAGTTCTGCCCCCTCTTTCCGTAATTGGTGGACCACTACGGAGAGCATCAGTCGGTTCTCAAAACAAAAGTGACAATCTTATCTTCATCGCCGATCTATATCATAAGTGGCACCAATTTTTTATGGGTCTAGGTAGCATTTATGCTTCTATCGTAATCAACTGTAAAATAAAATGAATATTGGCAGACATTTAAGGCGTTCTATCTTAAGTTATTTTTGTCGAAGACATATACCAATCGTTTTCAAATTTCCGACAATCTTCCCCTCTCATGAAATTTTACGTATATGTTATGGTTGTATATGCTAGACGCAATGCGCCCGAAAAATTTACTGTCGTCGAGCTAGCTGAAGGACGATAATAAAAGTAGAAATAATTTCAGGGGTGAGCTATTTTTACTGCGATGAAACACGGGTTTAATAATCGTGCGGTACTAAAAGACCTTTTGAGTGGTGAAACTAAGAGTTTGTAGCCGAGCATGTATGTTGCGTTGATATGTTTTTCCGTTCAATTGGGTTTTTTTCACTCGATTATCTCTGCATTGGCCATAGTCGTATATTAGCAGAGCTCCTACGAACTCTAGAAAACTGACAGACCGAGTCATCTCTGCTCAGCATTCCGACCTTATTTAGCTTATAACATAATACAAATACTAATTCAAATATAATTGTACACGCAGATACCGCTGCATACGTGCACAAAACAGTAATAGCACCTGCTGAATATTAACACTGCCTTCCGACTTTACCTCTAATCACATTTCTTCATTTATTCGGCACCTGTTAGTAGGACAATGTAGAAGCAAAAAACAGTAGAACTCATTTATCTGTGAGTATTTTTATCTTATTATTATTATTATTAATTTTACCTAATGTTCTTTTTCGGATCGTCGGAATCATAAGCAACGGGACGTTATCGACACGCCTACCTTCGTAGAGCCACAACAGGTTAGCCTGCTCCGACAACACCTAGTAGATCACTGAACATTTTCTGTGCCATTCTTTCATTATTTTATACTCTAGAACAGATTATGGATAGGTACTTGTGAATCTTGATTCGATCACCGAGTGATCGTTTCATCAAAAGACAAACAGCAAACACAACCCGTTAGTTGGATCGCGTTCGTTCATATTGTACGGCGGGTAACAAAGCAGAGCTATGATATATGTTTAGACCGATCATTAGCCTTAAGCATTGTTAGGACTTACTTTTCGTTCTTAGACGTTAGGCTCTTTAGTAACATTTATACTGTCTTACTTAACTGAATGTAATCATATTGGTAGGTCCCAATGGACAAATAAATATCTCAACGTACGCGCGTCAGCTAGACATCGGGTACTGTTTAGCAAATAATTATCGACTTCTCTCGATACCGGAATATGGTATCGCGACAGACTTGATTAAATTAACAGAACTCCTTTCCTCTTGAGAGCATTCTGCGTCCATACGTTGATGTGGCTCATCGTGCAAACGTGCTATATCATATCGCGACCTGTCGTATCATTAGCGAGGCCATATTTTAGCTTGAACAGTCGACGCCATAATGATTGCTTTAATTACGTGCAAAGTAACAATCATTTTGTACAAGAAGAGCGTCATATAAGCGTACCCTCGTCATCATGCAAACTCTGTATTCGATATAAACAGTGGCTGAGGTTTCTAGATAGAGTATCTATTATGCAAACATAAGTTGCTACTATTATATGTACTTGCTCAAAAGTTCGGCATAGGTCCGAGTCAGATCCTGACCTATTATGTACTCTATGGAGAGCGACAGCTGGTACCTAACTTTAAATCTTATGGTGTTTGAACAAGGACGATAAGAACGCAGCTTGCTTACGACGATCTTGCGGACCTAATTGATAGCACTAAGAGCAAGGGATGTAGAGAACAGCGAAAGTCGGGGGTGCAAAACGAAGACAACCCGGTAAGGCGAGCGAACGGGATATGGACCCGCAGCGCTGGCAAGAATTACCCACTATAAATCTATTCTACGAAGGAAAGTGTGAGTAGGGTTATCTAGTTCGTCTAATTACCAGCCCAGACCACACTAGAAGAAGTTAAGAGGGGCTATACCAGCAGTCAGTCTAGCAAGCAAATAGACGGTAAGATTGGACAACATAGAAAGTCAGACCTACGCATTGCATTACGCAGAGCACTATTAAAGATTTTGCAATACTTCGATGCATGCATGTACACACAGCCAGAAAATGTGTGGATCTTGTTTCTCGTGTGGGAAACTACCGCAGAGGATACACTAAGATATGAGAGCGGAAAACGCTGTTATAAACAATCTTCCCTATGAATGTGTGTGTATGTATGTATCGGTTTGAGTTTCCTGGGCCATTTACAGCTCAATGTACTACAACAGAATTCATCTATGCACATTGTGTGTTCTTAGAAGTGCACCAGATTGTATACACGTTTCTATAAATACATAGTATCAAAACATTGCTTTTTTATCGGGCGCAAGCTTGCTACGATCAATCCGAATTCGAACAGACTTTGTCGGTCTGTTTGTCATAACAGGCGTATCCTTTGTGTTAAAAAGAATCAGTTCTGATTAGAAGCAAACCCCCCGAACTCGTTATAGCGCAGAGCTGTATCTTTCGCAACCATCGGCTATTATCCGATTTGTTCGGAACCTTCTACTAGATCATAAACGCCCTTTCTTTTTAGCCGAAATTGAAAGTCTACGTTATTGCTGATTTCCATGCAGCTTTCCAAAAGTTCGAACAATTTTTCCGTGAGACTAAGCCAGAGGTTCTTGATGGAGTTGAGATTCAAATGACTCAAAATTTATGAAAAAAAGCAATTTCTACTCATACTTTTTATCGTTTAGATACATGTTACCTGCTGCTTTCAAGAGGAATGTATCCGTTGTCAGTTTAGTCACACAGATAAGTTCTGATGATTAGTCCTTCTGTGTTTCTTTGCACTTTTCAGACCATTTGGCCGTTTTGAATCATTGGCATTTTGAACCTGTTGGTCTGCTTTCGGCTCAGAACTTGATTCCCTTGTATTCCTTAACAAATCTATACATATAATATCGCCTGACGCCAGTTAAAGATAAACGGCTTTTGGCGGATTGGAGGACGAGCGTTTTTTCGAAAATTACTCATCAACAGATTAAGTTTCAACTTGAAGCTGCACTCGGGTGGAAAACGGAAACTATGTTTAATAAACATTAACGTAAACGATGAAAATCGTCGCGTAGACAAAACATTTCGTGAAGATTAAATACAGTTTCAGTAAAAAAAAAAAAAAAAAAACCCTAAAAGAGTAGAAGATTACAAGTTATATGAATTGTATTGCTGCCTAATATTTTCGATTGTACCGTACGATTTTCTAACGTACTTTAAAGTGTCCTCCTTAAAAAAACTTTGTTGTTAGATATTTGATAACGTGATTAATGAAAAGTGCAATGGCGTGTCCCGACGAAAGTACATAAGAGTGAAAGAGCTGCACCCGAATAAGTAAAAAAAAATTAGACAAAATTTTAGATGCTAGCAAACAATTTTTTCCAACGTTGCTGTATTTTTTAGATTTACAGCGGTGACCTCTTGCGGTTCGCATAGTAATCACTACAGTCAGATGCTGTGACGTATAGCGCGTCAGTTCTATGCGATCGGAATCAGCTGCTACATTGCAATCTAACTTATGTCTCTTCTAACTGAAGCCAAGCACGCCATTTTTTTGGGCGCGTTTTTTAGCAGGCGCTGCGTCGGGTGCCGTGTGGCACGGCAGACATCTTGTTTTAAAACCGTTACAGCTGTTTAGCTGGCGGCAATTCGCGTGACTAGGGCCCTTAGATATGCGCTTGTTACTGAAGTAGAGAATGCTTTATGAAGATAGGACGATCACGCTCGCATTAGCTGCATGAACTGCCACAAAACGTCGAGCGTAGACTGTGGAAAATACTGGAATAATAAAGTTTAATAATAATAATGAAAATAATGAAACGTTCCACTTATGCAGGACTAAATAATATTGGTAATATGTTAACAGGCCTTTTTTTTCTATAAAGCTAAGGGTTTAGGCTTCCAGACTTCTCATCTGTGTCTTATTACTAATTCACCGACAGTTTGTTATTTAAATTAACATAACACAATTTACTGACTAAGATCGATATGCCATTTTTGTATCGCGGCAAATCGCTTACTCATAGGTTGGCTTAACGCGACGGCAACGGGAGCTATTCTCGTTCGCAGTACCGCTCAAACTGACTTGGTGAAGGTTACGAGGTCGTCTAGAACGATACTAAAAATAGAGTTATCCGTGACCATGTAACGCGTGTTTTCGCTTTTAAAAGCCAAATGCAGAAATATTTGGTTTATTATTCCCAATATATATATATATATATATATATATATATATATATATATATATATATTAAGTATGCTATTTTAAAGATTACAAGCCTAGGTATATATATATATATATGTATATTCTGTTTCTGTAAGTCTGTTGTACCTAGGCTCGTAACATTTAAAATAGCATACTTAAAGCAATTGCTTTGATATGAATTTTGGCCGGCAACTAGGGCTTCATCCGAGGAGGCGCTTCGTTGTCGAGTTTTGGTAATTAAATATAGAAATAATTTCTAAGGACAATCTTTCTCTCATAGACGGCAACGCTAATTGGAACAAATATACTTTTTTAGGACGCTTTTCTTAAACACCGTATAGGATTGCTAATTTAATGGATAAGTGTTCTTTGGCCGACGTATCTATGATTCATTCCTTAAATAAATGGGACGAACTTGTCGCTTATTGGCTGCTCTACGAAGCTATTTTTATAGCTAAATTTTAACGTTTTACACATCAGTCTCTCTGTGTTTCGAGTTTTACGTCCGCTATCGCCCAGAGGCGTTATTGCATTAGACAAACGGCTGGCCAATGTCATCTATCTCTTTCTGTAGGCAAACCTTTTAAGAGCACACAACTTACTAGGCACCAACTTACCTCGTCTGCCGGCCAAGCAGTCAATAACAAGGCCACCATAACCATCTGACTATTCTGATAAGAACTCTTTGGCACTCCAGTCAAATGGGTAAGCTAGCCTTCACCACGTAAAAAAAACGTGTTCTCGTACCTCAAATGTGACAACCTTCAAGTTCTACGAGTTAATAAACATATATAAAGTTTGAGTAAAAGCTTCCTAACATCAAACATTTTAGCAACCGCTTCTGGCTCTTATATATATTAAGGTCTGAATGCGCCTTTATAGCTATCATCCGATGCACGTATACGGAGGATATATACGTATAAGTGCCTTGTAGGAATAGGCAGTTTCCTCCCCGTGTAAGTTTTTTTCCATTGAGATCTTTTATTTTATTTCCTTAATAATTCTATGATACATACAGACGTATCCGCACATATGTTTGTAGCCAGACTTGGGCACACAGCCCTCAGTCAGTCTTCCCACACGTTTGCCGGTGCAGCGTGGTCGTTCCTTATACTATGGCGCCGAACCTGCAGTTTCGGAATCATCAGCGCACTGCAGCGGGCTTAAGGCAGGAGGAAAATTGATAAACGAATAAAAAATAAAAGCGCAAAAGGATTATGTGTAGGTTTTTCTCCATCTTGCCTCAGTCAATCGCTTGGCCCGGTAAAAATTTCCGCCGTCCCAAGCTTCACTCCACAAAGTGTATAAATGAACCAGCCTGCAACAAACGGTCTATCCAGGCAAATTTTAGCATGTTCCATTGGATGTGTGCGTGTGAATGTATGCATACAACTGTGTGTTATTTATCGGTAAAGAAAAGGAGCAGGAAAATTTACGGGAGAATAAAATCTCCATCGCCCTCGTCCTCGTCCAGTATGCTTCTTCCGGTCCTGCTGGAAGTCTCGGGTACGACGCAGACAATGGTTGCTGCCGTCCTGGGCGTTGTCGCCACGTTACGCGACGGCCTTCGTTGTAGTCACACTTTGTGATCCAACGACCCCGGCCACAGCCGTATTTGTCAGTCACCGTATGTAAAGAACGGTGAACCGAAGAATTGCCTACGTCCCCTTGGCCATAGGAGCAAATGGTATCTAGGAAAACGCCAGAGCTAAATATAAGAAAAAGAAGCAAAAGAGTATGCCTCCTCAAATCAAAAACAACACTCCAGAAATTATTAGACGGCCATATACTGCTTGAAGATCTCAGTTGTTATTGATTATTGGTTAACAGAAAAAAGATCATCGACTGCTTGAGCAGAAATTGTCAATCGGTTGCTGCGTGCAAAAGCATCAGTGATTCAATAATTTACAAGAAGGGATACAGCCCTCATGGGACGTCCATTTCTCAGTCGCCATTGATTGCATTTGTTGTTGATTTTGTATAACGCCAATGAGCATTGGTGTTGCTATATGGAAAATGTTGGGTTAGGGTGAAAGTTTTAAGGGTAAATTTTCGTTTCTTCTTTCACTGGGCAAAAGCAAATTTCATGGCATCTTCCGTTAGACATACAAAACCTGCGCCAAGTTAACTGATTAAACTTGATAGGCTCTGTCATGTATCATGCCATAGAATACCCACGTGAGAGCGCAACGAGCATTGTCGATGCCGCTGTCCACCGCGTAGCCGACCGGATAATAGTGCCAGCAGCAATAGCAGCAGCAGACGAATAAGCACATTCTATACGTTTGCTCTCTTCTTCTCTGTTTTACTGTCTCCGTGTTTCGTAGAACTTTAGGATTTGGTGGTTTTTACCGCTGCCACTGCAGCCGCCATTGCCGCTGTTGCCGCCGTGATCTTGTATGTGGCCTCCATTTCAATGGAGCAACGTTGGCCAGAAGGCCTTAACGCTGTGGCAGCTCAGAAAGCCTACAAGGTTAGCTAAAAGCGCCCCCTGGTGATTACTCGGCTAAAGAACCACTTGTTGGAATGCGTCTAAGCGAGAAACATGGTAGGCTGGGAAAGTTCGAAAAGGAAGAGCCTCTATCAGAAAAGCAATCTACTGCTGGAGGGTACGCTGGTTTATGTGATGTGAGACTAGAGAGAGAGTACTAGAGAGAAGGGTAGGAACGCGGGAAAGTGTTTGTAGGGCAACCTCTACGGAGCTGTGGCCTAAGGCGTTGGCGAAAGGGACTTTTGGGCAATGCGAGACTTCTGGACTTGGGATTCGAGGGGTGATGGGGCAGCAGAAACCTCTCAAGGCTTTTTCCCTCCACTGTCTGCCTTATATCATTGAGAGGCTACTAAATCGACATCCAAGGAAATTCCAAGAACTGACTGGTTTGTCGACGTTTGCGACCCACAACACCACAACGGGGGGCTACAAACAGTAAAATGACCCGTCTGATCTGGCTAGGCCGATTAGTTTTTATAGCTTTCTTGACCGTCAGCTAATGGACTCAATCGGTCACACTTTCTCCACATATACTTCTGAATAGAAATAAGCACGAGAAAAGATTGAATGTAAAAAGCCACGAACACGATCTTAGCTTTTACCTTTTTTTGTTTCTCATTAGCTCGATGTCATCTGCCCCTGCCATGTAACAGTATCCCAGATATAGAAAATCACCATAAGGAAATTCTGACTACTATGAACATGTTCATGACTACAGCATGTTAAATTTCAGTATTACTAAGGGCAAACGTAGAGCAAGATGTTTTTCCAGTATCTCTATACGTAAGCATCTTGGCGAATATTCGCTCTGCGTAAATCCTACATTTTTTAATAACGTACTTTTGAATCCAAGTAGAAAAGGTCATTATTAAAAACGGCAGGTTATATAATAGATGGCGACTGGTTTTTATTTGAAGCAAAAAATAGAATTATTTCTGTAGAATACCAAAATTAGGTCGACATTCTATCACACTACAAAGTGGCACGAGCAGCACGGACCGGACCAGTAGAACTTTGATGCTGAATGTTTACTAATAACGCGAGTGTAATGCTACATTCGGCGTCATGGAGCTTAGAACTCCAGATATCCATAACCTCTATCATCGTTGTTGGCGAAATACGATAGCTTAGATATATGTGTGCGTATGATTTCCGGACTTGAATGTTCGGGGCGCGGGTATTTTCTGCCGCAAAGTGAACGAGGGTACTGGTGGCCCCACCTAGCGTTTACTAGATTTATCTACCATGACAGGTTTTGGCCTCTTGTTACCGAAAGCGTCCACCGAGGGCGCCACAAATACTTTCAAGCTGGCGGGCAGCATGAATATGTGCAATTATTGCATGAATACATTTTCGTGTAGATGAGGTTGATTTGAAGAAAGTACGACGTCGTTCATTCTGACCTTCACTAGTAGCACAATAACTACTACCATGTCTAGATGAAATTGTGAAGCGATGTACATGGAGAAATAAAAGTACTATAAGAGCAATGGCTGAATACGAATGAAGTGCATACAAGCCTTACGACAAAAATATATCAATTTTCTATTGTTCTCATTCACTTCATTTTTCGCACAGTCAACAATCGCTTGGTCGTACAGTCAACAAGTTGGTACCACAGTAGCCTCCAGTATTGACATTAGTGGATGCTGATGAACATAGTTAATTTTCATTTCGTTTGCTCCAAACAAGCAGTTTGACAATTGAAAACACGCAATTAAGTAAAATTTGTACTTAATTTATACTAAGTAGTTTAACGAAGTCAAACAACCATTCATACCGTCGAGGGCATAATAGAGGTTGGAATCATGCAAATTACATCAGTTTTTAATAAATCATCAATTTATAATGCCAGTATGACTAAAGCTAAAAATCGCCGCACTGGTTCGTGTTAAGCAAGTTTAACTTTTTGGAGACCCAATGTACGCAATCGAGACATACGTTACTCTATTACGTTTAAATGATATGTACAACAGATATGTAACAGTACGTTTTTTGCCTAGCTCAAAGGAAAGCTGAACTGAGTCCAGGAGGCAAGATAAGGCCAAAGGCCCCACCTGAATCTAGAGAAAGAAAACCGGCTCTCAAATTTTAAAAAAACAGTGATAGAAAACCTCCAATAAACTGTTAATCTTAACACAGTTCCGCCTAACTTTAGTAGCTAGCCTAAGATTGAAGAGTTGAAGACCATTGTTCCCAAGAACCTTCGTTTGCAAATCCACTCCGTAAAGCCGTATACGCGCACCGCACTCACATCCGAGCAGCGAGACAGCCAACCAGCCCCCCGATTCGCCGGTTTACAAATAGTTTACAGGTGCTATCGCAATGCACTACTGCTTCTATACAAATGAAGTCACTTCAGTCCTTTTACAAGGCCGCATAGCAGCAGTAGTCTTCGAAATGGCTCCATTGTGGAAGAAGTCCACAGTCTGGCTGCTCGACTCAGTTCTGACCTGGTATTGTTAGCCTTCAGGCCTCTAAACTCCCACTAGATTTATTCTGAATGTGCTAGATTCTTGTTGAGGGGGCCTGAATGAATTGAGCATTGTCAAGGTTGGAGAGGCTGAAATCGCTAGAATAAAGGTAATATAAATGTTTCCGCTCAAAAATAGTTACAACATAGTTAAAAGAGACTTGATTGTCAAATCGGAATCCGGTATCAAAGTTGTGTCTTGTATGTACGGAGCATGTGCGGAGCGCCCGGTTTTCGTTCGCTAGAGGCTAACCCGTGATCAAGCTTGTGACAACATGCTTGTCTGTTTATTTACTACGTCCCGGTTAAATTTTAGAGCACATGCGCTGTACTTTATAAGCGTTTCGAAGCCAACAGGCATCGCTTTAGCCCAAACCACGCCGTCCTCTATATCAGTCAGTATTGTAAATGGTTTTTTGTCATAACTCAAGGATCGGAGTGGGTTGATTGCATAATTTCATTTTTACCTGGGATGATAGATCCGTTACGTGCACTTTGACAGGCTGCAACAGAGCCACTAGATGTATCATTTAGTTTCATTGGACTCATCTCGGTGTTTAATCGAGTGAGCGCACATCACTTAAGAAACACTATGGATGGCCTCTGAGTCTCTTTATGTAGCTAAGTTAGCAAGTACAAATCGTGCTTATCCACTCACCAGTTCTGACGAGTTTGAAGGCAACTGAATTGTGCATGCGAACGGGCTCGTCATAGCTGTGTCCACTGAGATGACGCAGCAGCGTTGGCTGTTGTTCCATTGTTTTCTGTTTGTAACTTGATGCGGCGTAAGCTGTTATGAAGTTACTTCAACGAAAGCTAGCTCTAAATGATGTGAATGAATCTTTTTTGTCACATAAATTGCTTTGGTTCCTTTCGTTAGCGTAGCGCACCTCTAGTTTAGGTCTGTCGACTATCCTCCGCAGAGGTGGAAAAAGAGTGTACAGCTGATTACGATATAAATAAATAGGCGATCTTTCCTTTCAGTAGGAGCAGCGGTACTATTTCTGCTAGTAGGAATCGAGGCCGATTCCACCGACTTCTTGCTGGCTTCTTCGGTTGCGCCTGTTATGGTGGTACGACGCGATGAATTCCTGGCGTGAAATTCTCATCGACCTTTTCTACTAGTTGATTATTTGTGATATCGATTCCCTTCGCAGCAATGGCTCGCCCTACAAATCGGAAATGTAAATTCGAAGATGTTCGTAAGCGACACTCACCAACATTTAACACCGCACTCTTTCACGCTTCTTCTTTTGTGTGACTCACTCTATTTGGATATGTCTGTATCTACTGCTCCTGCCGGTATATGACAGCTGTAACTTAAAAGCAGAAGCCTTAACAGTAGTCTATGAAGTGTGTCTTATTCCGCTGCTCCCTCGCTAGCGAACGGGTCAGAAATATCGACGGACGATGATTGTTAGTCAGATTACTGTTGCATTACTTAATGACCATAGGCAACATAGCGCCTACTATCTAGGTACATACACAGTCGGCTCTCTTCACTGGTTGCCCATGCAGATAGGTATTATTATTATTCTTAGTGTAGCTAGCAGGAACAGTACCATTCCGCTCCGCAGGATTTTAACATAGCATTCGTGCACCATATCATTTCTTAGCCTCAAAAGCCTGAATTTTCGCTTCCTTCCCCTTTCGAGTGAGTAGCGGCCTCTAGTTTTCGCACCTGCAAAAGACGGAGCACTTCTAAGGGCGCTTTAGTGATTTCAGCTGTCGAGCTTTATATTGACCAACGTAGGCTACCTGCAGCAAGCAGCTCAAGGCTGAAAGTACCAGTGATGGGGATAGTCCTCCGCTGAACGTCTTTTTCGTGCTGTTACGTTGTCAGAATGACGATGAAGAGGTTACTGATTCGGTGAGCACCGCAGACTGACACGGCTTGTTTGCAGATTAAAAGACGTCTTCCGCTGTTTTTTTTTCTTTTATTTACGTTGTCTGCGGGTCGATGGACTTGTTTGTAGGCATTGGTGAAGAACACGTCACGAGGTTGCGAACGGCGAATTCAAACAATCTAATTTTACTTCGACTGACATATTGTTCTTGATAGCAATGTCGGAGAACGTTTCTACGACGTCAGCTATTGCAGCTTAGATAAAACTGCCTGCAATCAATAAAGAAGAAGAAAAGTCGAACGTGAACTTTCTAGCGTAATCGAACAATTATCTTAATAGAAAACTATTCAATTGAGATTGCATGCAAGCTCAGATATTATATATTTGTTGATCGTCATTATCTAATACTTGCTAAGTAACTAGTGTACATCCAGCTATAATTACGATGGAATCTTTTTTGAGGGAACTCTTCTGAATTTCAATCTTTCTGAATACCCTCTATAATTAGCTTTCAAATTATCCATTCACTGGAAAGCAAAAATTCGCGTTTCTTATGAGGTACTCTCTAATTACCTAAACATATTTTTATGCCAACAATTATTTAAAAAAAAAAAAGGCCTATATGCACACAGTAGAATCTTATAGTACTCTAATTTAGAGTAGAAGTATGGTACATCCTGCTTTACCTATGCGCTTCTATACTTTAATGTGCCTTTTCGTTGACGAGTCGAACAATTCATATCGCTTATACCAGTTAGTACACGGAAGAGGCCGCTCGCATCTGAGCGCTCGGTACCAGCTATACAGCTTTGCTTCATTCTCGCCTGACGAAATGTTTAACAGTGGTTGAGAAAAAGTTTCGGAGCAATAAATAGGAACAAACAGTCAATGGACTTCAGAGGATAACTAAAAACGAACAATACCTTTTAAAGCACTTTGTGAAAATTTCAATTCAACAGTATTAAAATCAATGCTACAGAAGATATCGTTCGACCAGCAAGAGCCCTGATTTGATTTGAAGGGAAAAATCTAATCTATCGCATGCATTCGATAAAATCGCATAATTGCCTCCTCACGAGAAAGTCAGAGGACGAAAGGTCCTTTAGGTGCCTTCAGTAGCACCTTAGGTAGGTGCCTTCATAATTAAGAAAAATTTTTCTTATTAACACATATTATACGGTATACCTGTGGGTCTTAGATACATAAGAGTTTCGTCTATGTGCGGACGGTCACCGATGTAGTGTATATAATTTGTACAGAAAATTTAACAAAAATAGCGTCAGTAACAAATGCTATATATATATATATATATATATATATATATATATATATATATATATATAAGGCTAAATGAAATTTTCATGGAAATTCTGTGCCATTTTCAGTTTTTTTTTCTTTAGGAGCTCCACGTCTTGCTTAATTTAAAGAAATTGTATCTTTGCTTACCGTCAAAGTTAATTGTCTAAAAATAAATGTCTGGCCGATGTTTGAGGCGAAAAATACGCGGATAAAATGCATCGAACCTTCTACCTCTTAAATCAGAAGTTATCCAACAAACTTTCTCCAAAGTGTGCTTATTTACTATATAGAAGGTGCTTAAACACTGAATGTATCTGTGTAAAGCAGTTCTTAAAAGAAGTGCCAGACGTATAACTCGAAACACTTATTTTTTAGATGTCCCGCATTCTGGAGCTTAAACTCACGACCCTTAACGGTTTCAGACAGAGGTTTGGCTGGCCTGATCACCGCATCGAGTAGATTATTATATAGTATTTAACTAACTCTTAACTTGCTATTCTAAGGATCCGATTAGAGTCCTTTGTGTGTGTGTGTGTGTTTGTGTGTGTCTGTGTAAAAAAGTGGTCAAGGGATCGACCTTCCGGAAAAACCAACGACTGAACACTGAATGGTAGAGAGGGATGGGTTGTAGCGTGTGCAACTCGATAGGAAGGCAAGTCCTTTGTATTTTTTCGATGCTTACGCCGACTTTTGCATAGGCAAGCAGCTGGCTAATTAGGATCAACAAAACATCTCTGTAAATAGACCGTACAGAGTACAACTCTCTGTTTCGGTACAGGGAGCTGTCGAGAAGCAGGCACGTGCAGTAGGCCAAACATAGGGAATAGTTTCCAACGGATTTTTTAGGTCGACTGCAAATTTCTGTACCTCTGTTTATCACTAGAAAAAAAAAGAACACTATGGAGAGCAGACACAATAAAGCAAGATCGATTTTGTTAGCATTAAACACGGTCAAGGATGTGTACGCTGGTTGTAGTTGGACGATGTTCAAGAAGAACAACAGAAGAACAGAACGAAAAGACATAACAATACTATAAATTTCGCTAACAGTCACACTAAGAAGCTTCTATAATTTCTGTGTGCCATTACGTTCAGCCGATTTGGATAATATCCAAGAATTGCGGCATGCGACTCGCGTAATGAAAATAGCTGATAACCCATTGTTTATGATGATATGTGTGTAATTAAAAATTTTGTGCTTAAAAGGACCACCGTTTGATTACGGAAAAATCTCACTATGGAAAACTATACAAGGAACTGCTTGGTGACCGGATCATCCCTTACCCGTTAGCTGTGTCTAGCTAGGAACAGTATAAATATGTCATGCGGGTAGGATTGGTAAATAGAGTTATTCATCAAATTATTTTTAATAACTGGATGAATCTATTCTAGGACAAGGAATAGATTCAAAGGAAAGGAAGGACAAGCGCATAGTATTGCTACTAGTACAGGGTTATGCTGTCAGATGGCCGCTATGAAGGCAACTGGCTTCGGGAATATCAAGAAACAACATTTGTGCTATGGGCAAATTGAGCTAGACTTTCATTATTTGTCAATCCGGAATCCCAGATACGTTGTGTTAATGTCAATCGTGCGGAGTCGACAAGCCTCTCGACTTCGGGGATTCCACGCTACCTTCAGATGATCGTAAATAAAATAATAGTAAAATGATAATAAAGCCACTTGACATTCATTGCTGTAAAAATAAGGACGTAGTTGATTCTATGAAGCATCTAGCTGCACGCAGACAGTATGCAGATAAAGTGGACAACTTTATAAAGGCTTTCGACGCTTTACCTAGGGAACGTGCAAAAATAAAACGTGGCGTATTCATTGAAACTGCACCATTGAATGCATTAAGGAGCTGCGTTCGTTTGCCAAATTTATCATTGGCCGTCTTTTCCATGATTTTTACAAAACAAAGTCCATATACAATGAAGTAAGATCGTTTTCAACGTAGCGTTGTGTTTAAAGATAATCCATATACTGGTATTTGTGCTCGATTTCTGCACGTATATTAGACAGGAGTTTTTTGTACATGTCTGTCTCCTCTGCACATATCGTGCATACCTTTTCTAATTTGAAAGCGTACGAAAGCATCTACAGACGGCTGAATAATCGTACCTAGTAATGAATACATTGACTTGTGCTACATAAATGCTAAGTCGAGCTTTTCTCATGATCCCGGGATTAACTCGTATCTGTCCTTTTACTACAAAGTTAGCCGTGCCTCCCTATAGCTCCGTTGCCATACACTGGATGGAACTTCCTTAACCTTCATGTTTGCCCCTCGTTTATTTTGAATTTATCATTAACAGTCTGGTTGTGACGTATATCATAGCATTACAGTACAAAGCACATATTTATCGACATTAAATTGCATCCATATAATTAGATAGGCGTCTTCTAAAAATACTTGTTTTACTATATGTTATGTCATATTCACATCTAGGAGCGAACCGCCTGACGTAGATTTGGCTGCATCAAATATATGTAGAGATTTCAAACTGTATTAGATAGGTCAGGAAGTAACTTTGTGTTTAGCTTAAAAGGCCTTTTAGGCAAAAGGAATCGCTTGAGCAATTAGGGAGAAATGTATAGGGTGGATCCGTTGACGGACTTACTTTTGGGATACCGGCATTTCGTCTTTCTAGACTGTACTGCATGGATCGAGTAGTTATGATTGTATAGAAAACTTCAGCTGTAATTTGACTTCAAAATAATTCATGTCCGGGATGATCGGAACTTCATTAAACAAGCGCCTTACGATGTCGCTTATTTTTCTACAGTCTTGATGCGGCCAATTTTTTTTTGCTTAGTTTGGCGAGCTTAATTGAAGTGCGCCCCGCATTTCGTCGTCATTTCACTAAACGAAGAATAAAACCTTTTCGAACCTTCCCATCTCAGTGGATCCTCTAAGATGTGGGCAGTGAGAGTCATCTGTGGTACACCTACTTACTTTTACGTTAACGTTTGTTGTGAGATAATTTTGTATTGTCGATATTTATTTGGCGTCACGATAACTTTTTCCCACAGTGCGAACGGTACTGTGTTGTACGTTCATGTTACAACTTAATTTTCGTCCTTTAATATGTCCTTCTTAGACGCCATGCACGAATCTCTACTCTCTTACTTAATTCCCCTTATTTTTTTTCACAGTGGAAATGTAGTAAGTAAGAGAGATATGCCGGATATGCGGTATTTAGAACGGTTTTGTTAGCAAGTAGCGTACTGCAGTTCAAATTGAGCAGCTGACTATAATGATTATGGAACCAAGTTTAGAATTAGCCAAAATCACGTTTCGGAGTTTTGAATTTGTCGGAACTTTATCAACTTTTGCCTCTATCAGAGAAATCTTTACGGATACTGTCAAACCACACTACTAGGCAGCCAACCAAGGCTATCTAAAATCCATGACTCAATAATATTCGTGCCATTGGCCATTTGTTGCTCAGTGTTGTCATTTAGAACGCCAACGAAATTACGATTCTTCCGGAATACCCGACAAGATCATCACAAGATTATTCGACCTTCGATCCTGTGCTTCAGAGATCTCTGGTTAGCTTATGAAGGCAACCAGAATTAGACGCAATTTTTTGTTGGATATTTTGTTTTGTTCTTGGATATATTCATGGTTGTAGGCTAGTCCATGGGTGCGTATGTCTTAATGCCGATGTCGTGCAGGACATCCGTAGTGAACTGAAACCAATCCACCCAGGTTGATTTATACCTAAAATCGTTCCCTTTATCTGAGCACAGAAATTACACTGATACCTTAGTAGTTTACACACTTTAGCTACTACATGAAGATAACTTCTAACTTTTGTTTGACAAAAAGGGTGCGAACGGGCGCTGATTATCTTGCTCCCATAGGACATACACTACATCTAGCTTTAGCCTGGTAACATATAACAGAGGTACAAGAGGTAACGCATTGTATACACGGCAATCGTGTTAACTTTTACAGTAAATACATAGATAACACCGTATATATTGCAAATGTAAGACTCTAATTTGAACAGATACTTTCTATTTTGTAAACATTTTGAAGTAAATCATTTGCGGCTTATCCATCAACGACAAATTGACAAGTCGATTCTTCTGACGGTGCCTTTTATTAAGTACACGATGAGAAGCTATTGAAAAATTGCTAAAATTGTCCTCTGAAATAAGTACGAGTAATAGTTTCATAATGATTATTATAAAAAGTGGCACAAAGCTGTTCGAACAAAAACTGGCGTCATTTTCATTTTTCCGTCTTTAAATATGAGAATTTCTTAGAATATGATCTATGATGGTTTCTCTTAAGCAAACTGTAGTTGATCGTAGCTATAGCGGATATCTGGGCGAATAGATCGGTTTAGATAAGATAGTATTAAGCATTCTTGCCAAAAAATGCCTCAACCTGAAGTAACGTCAGCAAGATTATCAGATTCATCATAACGACAATAATAGACATACTATGGGGAGATGGAAATGAGACCGAGCTCGCAATATATATATATATTGAAGAAAGAACTAGTCGTACATCTAATTTTAGGGTGCAGTAGGGTTTTTTCATCCGTAAGATGTCTATTTGTACCAGAGAAACTCTGAACCAAGCAAAGCACGTACCCCAACCCAAGCTTAACGCACTTCGCGTGACCAGCATGATCGATGACCAAAACAGCGTCATGTCATTATCTGCAGTGAAGAATTTGTTTACTGAGTTTCTCGGGCCCAATTGCTTTGAGGTCTGCAATTAAGGACTGACGTCCTCGGGGATCTATACAGTCCTGCGGAACAACTGCTTTAGAGGAACGTTTCCCTTTAAACACTAGTTTCCACCAAGCAACCCTCGTGTGTCGCAACGTCTTAGATCAAACAAAAGTAAGTATCTATATGTGATTATTAAGCTTGTAGGACTGCGTAAACCATCGTAACGTTTTTGAAAGCAATACGACCCAACTTTTCGTTTGCGTTGTGAGAAGGTACTAAGTTTTACGCGCAAAACTCGTCCCATGAAAAAACTACACAGAAATGACTTGAGATTGACAAATAACAGATGTCAGGGCGTTATATCGTCGCCCTTTATTATGTCACTAATGCATTTGGGCTAGTTACCTGAATTTTTATTATGATTTTGGTTCCGAATTTTCGCAGAACACCCTCACCGCTTCGTTATGTTTCCTTCAATGATTACCGGTGGGTCCGCGCTCAATAGATCGCCTATAGTTATTCGCAAATTAATTATAATATACTAATTAATAATTTGCTGGTGGCGACTATTTATAAAGAACCTCTGAAGGAGCTAATAACTTGATAATTGTTTATTGTTCAAGGTGCATTGCTTTACATGCATCTTGTATGGCCAGTTCATATGTTCAGCTGTCATTGGACTAGAATACAGATCTTTTCGATGACTGGTCAATGTCTATGTCCCTTGAAAGGTTTTATTTATATTTGTACCTCATGTAGACTACCATTTGTGTTCGAAAGTTCTCGGAAGCTGGTAAATTGGTTTTTGAGAGATTCACAAGGGAATCGCTTTGATAGAAAAATACGGATTCTGGGCGCACCTTACCTTGAGGCCACTCATGCTTCTCGAAGCGCTGGAATTCGCTAGGACTCGTTCGGAACAACAATATAATAGTCGGACATTCTGATGGCTCAGAAACATGACAGAGCAAGTCGTTTATGCTTTCACTGGATCTACATTTATACATTCAAAACAGTATCTATTCCTTATGTAGACTAGTTGACTAGCCTATATATATATATATATATATACTATAATGTCCTGGTACGTTTATCTTTCATAAACTGCAAATTTACCGATTCGTTGCCAGCCATCGATACATTTGGAATAATAGGCGACGTTGTGATCTGTATTACTTCTTTAGATATCTATCGCGTAGTTAAGATAGCTCGCTCTTCCCTTGCTAGGAAGATCAAATTCTGAAGAGGCGTTTGCTGCCGCTTCGCTTGTGACGGTATATCACGACCTCTATAAACCTAACAAACATCTATAAGCGCCATAATATGTTTCCGACCAGCCAGGTTGATTCCCGAACAATATCGATCTAACAGCGGCCGACGCACGAGTTTTAAGCGATACGTTAGGCGATCGACATTTGCATGTAAAATCTTTGCAATTATCACAATATGATTACGTTTTGCACGGAATGCATTTTACAGTATATACTATGGACTGTAATTACAGGCATAATGCAGATGTAACAAGGAGACTTGTAGAAGCTAGCTATCTATTTTGCAAAAATAGCCAACGGTCGTCATTTGCCGTCCTACCTAAAACTGGAAGCCACTCAGATACGAAATTTTTTAACCTAAGCGGAGCTTTAACATTTGCGTCGGCAGGCCTTCTTCAGCCCAGGGTCGTTCGTTATCGTTTATTCTGTCACACAAGCAGGCCTGTCTTAATTCACGTGTGAAGAGATGATGCGGCTATTTGTCCATATAAAGGCGATAGAGTGAAACGAACGATGACTACATTAAAACAACGAGTTAAATCAGAGCGTTAGGTAATTATATTTGTACGATTTATGCACAGATACATTTGGCCCGATTAGCTTCCACTGAATTTATCATGGCCTCTATTGCAAGTAAAACTAAAAAAAAATTCAAATTTTCTCTGATAATTACATAAAATAATTAGTCGTACGCTAAGCACAAAATAAGCACCTCTCTTTTTCATTGCGTCCTTTTAAGAAACAATGGCAACACTACTTTTGAATCACCTGTATGATAGATTCAACAGAACACGGTAAGTTCACATGTCCGTTACAGATTGCGCTAAGATCCATTAAGCATTTTTCTTAGTGACTTTCAGAATTTTGCTCAAACGGGCTAAGCTGGGAAAAGGTTCGGATAACAACATTTCTGTCTACTTCAGTCGGAGCCTCGATGGCCTAGACCACTGCACTTAGCTTTGGAATTGGGTTTGCATTTGGATTTCCTAGAGTAAACCTGAAGAGCTACATATATGTGGTACAGGATTGCTTAGCCCTTAAACCCAAGATGGAACTATAGCTCTCCAAGGATCATACTATGATAATATTTCTTAACCCCTATAGACCCTTCGCACAAATATGATTTCACATTACTCCGGATTCCTTTCTTTTCTTTTTCTTTTCCGCCATTTCAACCGGCCTTCGTCTCTTATGCTCTTCGACCGTTACCTGAGCAGCACGCTCACGGAATCTTTGCTTGATGGGTGTATGTAAATTTGATTTTATGGGACTATTCAGCAACATATGCGCTGCTTGCGCTAGGTGCAATAGCACTAAAGGACTATATTGAAGTAATGAGTACTCAACTATCTTCGGGATTGTGGCGGCCTCTGAAGCGGCACCGCTTCTACGCCAAGTATGTAGATAAAAAATGAATATGTGCTCTTTCTTTTTCATATCCGATCTATGCCATTCTGACCATAAAATTCTCGATCAGTCACTGTCAGCTGCCGCCGCTAGCGGAGTTTTTGGCCCATCTTTTTAGCACTTATGTCGAAAGAAATACGTGGTGTCTTGCTGTCAGCTCCCTCCATACGCGTTTGCCGCTCTCGAGTGTTTTAAGTTGACTGGAAATGAAATTCGCGTACTATCTAAAGGCGACGCGAAATGGGCAGCGAGCGCACTCCCTTGATTCTACGGGGCACTGGGCGGCCTCTGCTGAACCTTTGCAACTGGATTGAGCACCGCGAACGGCGACTGAAAGGCGCGGGCGAGTTTGAATCAGTGAAAGTTGAGATTGAATGTGCGGAACGGTGTGGCCTCAGGTCCGACTTTGGAATGAACAGACATCGAAAACGATAGACGACGACGACGACGACGACAGATGCTAGCCAGAAGAAGGGAGCACACATTCAATAGGGCTGAAGTGGTTTATCATATACTACGTCACTATCCGCAGCTTCTGGCATTAGCGCTATTCCATTGTCAAAAATCATAGGCCAAAAAGCCAATTTCAACACACGATAAAGTGAAAACCTGGATAGCTAGGAAACAACTGACAAAATGTGCAACGATAAAGTACGGTTTGAAAGTGGCGTCAAAATAGCCCGCATGACACCTATGATATAGTATCGCGTCTGGCCAGCGGCATGATGGTCTATAGGACGGGAAAGATTTGAGAGGGGCCGCAAATACATAATCTGACTTCAGGGTTGCGGTGTCGGGCCTAGTACAGAAGGAATCCATCGTGCAGATTGAACAAGTGGACATTCCAGCCTATTTGAAGCCTACCAGAAATTACGAATGACAAGACAACAGAGCGAACTCAAAGTCAAGATTATTAGCTGCAGCTGTTTGCGTATATACAAAGCCGGTGAAGTCGAAAAGGGACTACTTTGATCCTTTTGCTATTCTTATGCACTTCAGACGGCGGGCGCTGCTCGATTGCAATAGCTATTGCGAACGAGGGCAAACTGTTATAAGTATAAGAAGGCCTCCAAAAAATGACATTAATAATTGACTAAACCATAGAGAACGAAATTAATGACACATTTACAACTGCGAACTGAGACATCTGCCAGCATTAAGCATTGTACACCGTAAAGCAGCTGCTGCTGCTGCTGATAGAGAGATGCCTGAAGTAGAGAGTATACAATCGTTCTGTCGTCAACTCGATCCCATTGGCCGAAGTGCACAATGGGCAGATAACACGTTCCTTTGTTTACTATTTTCGTGCATATCTGACAGTTCGTAGCGTGCATTCTCATAGCACCTGTCGAAACCGGCAAAAAGCAACTGCTATAGACAGTATTCGTACTTTGCCTTACTTATATTTGTTCTTAGAAACTGCTCTTAGTCGCGGTAATCACACGAAATTACCAATCGTCCTATATAATGTGGTTCCGCAATAGACTAGAGGCTCCAACGTTCCTATAGCTGGCAATAGGATCGGACGGTAACGTGGCCATATGTAATATTGGACTATAGGGAACTGTGGCGAAAACAGAGGCTAAACCGTGCAGTGAATTTTCTTACTTGCTTTTCGGGAGCGTTTGACGTTCCGTGCTTGGTAGCTAACGACTAGCCGTCGAACGGCCCTATCTGCAACATTATACAATAAATACGTTACATAGATATGATCTGACGCGGCTGTGCCTCACGGACGCGTCTAGACGACTAGCGGATACACGGATGGCCGATAAGGACTAAACTCAGTGATGAGGACAACGACAAGGACATGCACGCGATATGCGCCTAATTTTATTTGACCAATTTCTAGAGCTGTGGGCAACGCTTGCTGCGCCCGTACCTAACTCATCTTTCTTTTTATTCCTCTTCCCTAGATCACTGGAAATGGACATAAAATGTTGTTTGCGGCATGGTCATAGCTTCAACATTGAGAGATAGCGGCAGCTATAAATTAGTCGTAAGTAAGGCTGGCCGGGCAATGGTATCAAAAAAAGCTTGGTATCAACAAGACTATCGGGGAAGACTTCGCTGTCGTAATGCATCACCACAAACATTGGAACGACCGTTTCAACATCCCGCCAATGGCTTTAGTTGTATGCCGCATTTACCGCGGTCGTTTATAAACACGTATACGTACGCCGAATCGTAGACAGGTATGACTGTGCGACAACAAAAGGTTTAACAAACAACATGGAAACATCCGTGTGACTATCGTAGCGTTTCCACGATAATCTACATTCCTCATACTTTTGCCTCTCGCTTTTGATTTGTTGTTGTTATTTTTGACAATGCTCCTCTGATCTAACGAACCAAGCCATGAGACAGTTCAATTACTACCAATAGCGGCAGATACAATAGCATAAAATAACAAGATGAACGACTGTAATACATTTCTAAATACGAGCTATAAGTCGCGTATTTTCAGATTCAATCGTGTTACCTCTATAGAGCGTATTTGTCTGAGGAGTGCTGCTGCTACACGGCCATCATGACAAATGGCAAGAGCAATTCTTGTAAGGCAAACAAATAGGTTGAACAATTCCCCTTTATTGGCCTGTGTGTCACGCAATAGTAGTAGTATCAAAGTGTGCCTATGCACGTAAGCAACCATTAGGGGGATCACAAGAACACGCAACCAACACCGCTAGTACGAGGTCAAGAAACGATGTTTTAATTGTGCACTGAATTTTACGCACTGCTATCAAAAAGTGTTCCTGTGATACTCGCGTTCGGCACGTAGATTTCGATATCGCTTGGGTGAACTTTATTCGAGACACGCCCCCCTCACTTTTAACGATAGAAACCGTGACCTCGATGTATGCTATTGGTAGCGCTGTTACTGTTGGCAATAATATGTGGCGCAACGTTGCACTAGAAGTAAATAGCGAACGTGCATCGGCTTACCAGGGGACGGGCTACGAGTGAACTTGCAAAGTCAGCCTGTTTCCCCTATTGAACTTGCTGGATATATGCACCGGAGAGCCCATGTACGTGTGAAACGTGCGAATCGAACAAACATGCCCAATGAGCACAGTAGGTTTCTTTTCCTAATTTTCTGATGGCTTTTTCTTGGCCACTGCAGAATCTGTCAGAAAATTTCCTCTCTAATCTCAAATAAATCCTCTTCTTTTCCTTTTTACTCCCGCCTTTTGGGGGCGAGCACTACCATATAAGGCGGTTAGATCATCAGATTCTGAGTTCGGTAAAAATTGAAATATAAACTATAGAAGAGTAGGTAGTGAATACAGCAGCTTGTTCACTAGAACCCAAAATATTGCTATGAATTAAAAGGCTGCCTATTCATAATTCATCTAACGTCCAAAGCACGTTATAAGGAAAGCTTTTTACTCTCGTTTAAACCAGTCTTGTAATAAAAGACAAGAAAAGACCGACAATAGGAAAAAAAAAAAAAAAAAAAAAGAATCGAATGTCGCCCTCCAGGAGATGCGACGTCAATTTGTCAGTCTCTTTCGGTTAAACCTGAAACGTTACGGGAGGACTTTGCATCTCGAACTGTACGAGACAAAACACAGCAAGAGCCTTTGCTTTGCGCTATCCGCTTCTGTCAGAGTTTGCAGAGTAAGGAAGGGGATGTTTTTTCATCAGGCCCTTTAATCTCGACGTTTACACGCCTTTTGTCTAACTTACTTATCGTGTTTGAGGGCGACACGTCCAGATGAAATTTCACCAACGTGCGAATGTATATAAATTAGGTAAAGATATATAAGCCTAATGCCATCGAGGATTAGGTATAGTTATTCCAAATATCAGTTCGTTTGCTTTATCCGAGGCTGGCATATCAATAGACTGAACCGGCATGCAAGGTGTGTGACAGGTGTGCAATAATTTAGAAAAAAAAATTGTTCTGCGCACGTATTCTTTGGCGAGAAGAATTCTAGAAGTATTTAGGTTTTTCTTTTTTGATATTCACTAACTGAACTCCTTTAAAGACCCGTTCAGCTGTGCACTTTCCCATTTAGCGGAACTTCTACGATGCATCCCTTTCCAGTGGCGTACAGTGTACCATGGCGGGCAAGAGAATATTTTTATATACTTAATGCTTCGGTAGCTAAAATATTTATCCTGTCAGATGGACTAAACTGGGGAATAGTATCGACGCCTGCGATAGCTGTTCTCGCATCGTCATTTTCATCATCGGCTGCGGCCGGTAGACATCTTGAAGCCACCACGCCACCTTCTCACCGCGCACATCGCTTGACAGTTGGCAAGGCGGGGCAAACAAAGCTTGCATGGAATTCCTAGCAAATCTTGTCGAGCCATTTGCCTTCTGGTCTAGATTTTTCTTATCGAGAAAAAAGTCAGAGGGCAAAGAAGGATATCAAAGCTTTACTATATAAAATAGGTCGACCTTCACTACCCCCTACCACAGCCACTGCTACCACCATTGGTAAATACCAATGCCGAAACATACACAAAGACAGAAACGTAACATAAAATGCCACGTCTTCGAAGGAAATAAACAGATTGCTATACGCCTGAGTGCATAAGTGCACGTTTTGCACGAGCAAAGGAAGGAGAAAACGTATCAGAACTCTGATGTGATATTGTAATTATTACATATAAAGCAATTTTCTTCCCAAAGCTAATTTTGCCATAGAAAAAAAAATATTAGCCACCATACTGATATTGTTATTATTATTGTAAGGCAGACAATCGTATAATATTAGATCTCAGTTACTATATACTTGCTAGATGTTCGTTACATCCTTCTGTAAACAGAAATCCAAGTCCGCCCTAGGCTAATCAAAAATTTACAATAAATAGGTGCATATCTGCATAGTTCCAGGTGCAGCTATTGAAAGTATCCATAATAGAATATATATCAGTTCTATACGGTATCAACTTTTTACAGTAATCCGTACGGCGTGGGACGTCCCTTCATCATACATATAGAGACTTGGTTAATTTTGTCGTTATTCGTACCTCCAAGCTGATTATGCTGATTACGCTGGGCACGAGAATAATGGAAGTTCTACTCACAGACAAGAAGGGCAAACTAACAAACGGCCGATTCTGTTCAGGCTCCATACGGCGACTATATAGAGCACTGTGTGTCGTCAACGCACTGTGCGCATACGCAGAAGGACAAAACGTATCTCAATCAATGCTTGAGTTGCTAGACACGTCAAAACGTACCCAGTTACTCTGTCAATAAGTCGATTACGGAAAGTGGATTACTTCAGGCTATTCAGGGTGATACAAAATTATGGTTGTACAACTCACAATAATAATTAGAAGTTCCGGACAAACTTGATGCTTTGCCTCGCTGTCGGATGGTGACTCTCTCTGCGCTCAGCAGACATCTGGGTACGCCACCGTCGGTCGACATAAGCGAACTAAGTTGACTTTCAATCTGATGGCTAACAAACATTGTGATTGATCGAGTCAGCAGCTTATGTATTGACTTCGTACCTAGAACCTTTCTAAGACCTCATAAACCTTATATTAGATATATAATAAAGAGTGATTCTGAGTTACGTTATTTAAATGTTCTCTAATTTTTCCTCATTTCCGATAAGCAGGTTTCTTTTTGCATATTCATAAAATATTCAATATTTTTACATATTCAAAAATGCGCTGAGTTCTCCAAAGGTTGAGAAAAACAATAATCGGAAGGAGTCCGATTGGTGGGTTAAGCTAAGCATTCCATTTTAACTCGTACAATGTTCGGTAGATCACTAAAGCTGTGTGAGACTTGCCGTTGTCTAGATAGAACGTGACTCCCTTGTTACTGCACGTAGCCCTGTGCATTTCACAAATGTTTTGCTCTAAATCGTTGAACCCTCCGCGGTGCTCGGCTGAGGTAACTCTTTGCTTGTTTGGGAGAAGCTCACAAAAGAGCATTCTTCTGCAATCTTACCCAATGCACAGTTCTACCTTCTTTAGATAGGATCCAATTTTAGCTCTCGTTCGAATGGTGGTATTACTAAGCTTTGAATATGATCTGTCCTGAGTGTTACCTACTTTTCATCGCCCGCCACTATTTTTACATGAAAAGCGTCCAATATGAGAAGCTAATTGGGCGTAGTTTTGGGTTAATAATTGGTCAGCTCATGAGGAAGCCAGATGTCTTTCATTTTTGAGATTGACAAAGGCTGACACACCCTTTGCTGCCAGAGGTCTCTAAAAGGCAGATGTGGATATTCCTCTGTTTTCTGCAATCTAGCGAAGGGTCATACAAAAGTGCTCATGAGATTTTCATAGACAAAGGGTCGATCTGCAGACGACTTTTCTTGATGTTGGTCACCACTTCAAAAACGGACGAGCCACTTCTTGTTCATGTAACTGGCTGCAGTATTGGGCCTATGTGCCCCACAGCGAGTTTGAATTACACTCAACCTTTTCCAAAAACAACAACCTGAAACTATGCCTGAAATATACCTTTGTCACTCCTAAATCGAACAGAACTGTGAAATCGTTTCGCAGGTGGCGCCAAACAAGAGGGCTCCACAACGACGTGTTAATGTCTTTCGCCTGTTTTCCTTATAGTATCAGGCTGAAAATTGAACCCACGTACAAGTTTCAAGCGTCTTCCTTGACGACTCCATTGCTTTGGATTGGAATCAATATTGACAATAAGTGTGCCTGCAAGAGGGAGCCTTCGGAAAGCGTCACATAACATACGATGAATGAGAACAGGTATATCTAAATATACTTCAATCCGACTAAACATTTTTTTATAAATGATCGCGGCAAAGGACGGCGACAGCCCATGCGACAACCACGTTCATATTTACTTCGAGGCCTGTTTTGGGTACGTGGGTGGCTAAAGCTCTTTCTACAGTTATTCGTTGAGTATCATCGGTGAAATCTTCTTTAACGCTGCATAGCGGATTCTTCTTCCTTTAAGACGTTGTCTGTGCGAAAATTTCCTTTTTGCATTAAAGGTGTTAAACAATTTCATAACGTTTCCTTTGTTCTGAAGCACAACGAAATCTTGACAAGATGATTGCTCCGACAATCCTGGTATTTAACTAACCCAATTAGGTGTCATTATGGGTCTAACATTTCTTCATGAACAAATTAACTTTTATCATAAGCTCTAAATGTCTTATAAATCAGTATGGCACTGTGACTATAAATTACGCATTGATTTCGGCTTTCTGGTTATCGTCGTTATTGCCGTTATCATCCCGCATACTTCATCTGACGTTCACCTCTAGCGACAAAATATAATGGTTGAAGTTCGATTGATCTAATCGAAATTTGCCCTCCTCATCATATTCGTTTATTGTTTCCTGGACAGTGGCGGTACGGCGAATCCTATGGGCATACGTAATCAACGTAAATGACCAACCACCCAATGCGCAGAAAGCTGACAGTGTTGTCTCATTTATTCTATAGATGTGCGTTTCCGTTAGGAACGGCTTGGAAGAATAGTTTCGAAAGTATTCCGCTTAGACTCACGTCCGATAAGACCACTGGAGCGTAGCCATGAAGATGCGACAGCAGACCAGGACAACTTGTATGCAAAGACAGCAGGAAAGCAAGCGCCACTACTTCCAGCTTCCTCCGTCCACTTCAGTCTAGCGACTCACACTCATGGACCTATGGATCGTAGGGAGAAAAAAAGATCCACAAGCGGTGAATTAAATATGATAAAGCATTAACACAGAGGTAGAACAATAGCAACGGAAAAACGGGGTGAACATATTGATATGGCTAAAAATGGACGCAGAATTATGGGAACTATGGAAGCTGGGTTAATACGTCGAGTCTAGTTGCGTCGTTGATCCGTTGTGCGGTTGAGCAAACGTCTGTCGACCCATTCTTTTTTATCTTGCTCGCCATTCTGTTGGATTCGGTTACAGATATTCAGAAATTAGAGCGTAGGTCGACACCAAAAAGTAGGGATTGAAAAAGGTCCACTATCGCAGTGATCAGAGAGGAATATTTAACTGTGACATTCGAGTGTAATATAATTGCGCACTATATTATCCCTTTCAGCATCAAAGTTAACTGCGTCATTTTTTTTCCAAAGAAGAACTTATACTATATGGCAAAGAACACAAATGCAGACATTTTGAATACAAACAGGTTAAATTGATCTCAAAGCAGGTTTTCCTGACAAGAAACTTAATAGTGGAATAATGATTGCTCTAAATTGAAGCTCTAAATTACCTTAACTAACTGGCATTATATACAGCGTTTTAGTCGCGTGTCGCTAATCAACGTTTGAAATATACTTTAAAAGTAATCTTAAAACGTCAGTACTGAAACTTGTTTCAACAGCAGGTGGAACCACCGTTTCCTGGTATCAGAGCTCTGCTAAGTGTAGACTACGATCAACCTTTAGGAGGCATCGTTCTCGACGTTTTTATAGAACAGGTCAGAATTAAATGATCACAACAAGTTAGCAATGTACTTCCCATAGGGTGTTTCAAAGCTGGGATGAGTTTTACGCGCTTCCGTTATTTGTAGAGAAATCAATTACGTATAAATCTATTCTTGGTATCCTGAACGGGAGTCATCGCAGTTGAAGTGCCTCTTGGCTAACTGCTTAAGAAAATTTCTGTTCCTTCGAGGGAGAGATGCGTGCGCATACTGATAGATACCAATATGATTACTTCGACCTTTATTTAAAAATTTCCTGCAAAATACACTATTAACGTATTAGAATCAATGTCGTCCCGAGAAGCTAGAGCTCCCGGTTAGTCTCCTAGCTAAAAAATAAATAGCTATGGAAAAGTTACCTGATATTCTCAGCGAACTTTAAATTTTACTCCTATTCTAACATATATTTTACTTTGCTTCTTCATTGTAATGAAGATCCATGAATGCTGTAAAATAAGGATTAAAGTATGCACGTGTTACAAAAGGCTGGGCACAGATAAGCACTGTCAACTTTAATTATAGCACATAAACCCACTTGACATATATATGTGTTTGCTCGTCGCAGGGCTAGACCATTCTTAGCTCACTGTCAGTATCGCTTTACAAATATCACCAAGTACTGCCATGGTATAGCTCTGATGCCTGTCCTAGCTGATGAGGTACGGTATAGGGAGACCTTAGTTAAGCTTATACCTCAAGACAGTGTTACATCTCAATGATAGGATCGCGGCGGCCTGATGCTTTCGTTTTGTTTCACTTTTTCTGCCCCGTATCTATATATTTACTCAGTAGGCTTCTTCTTTTCCATCATTTTCGTCGATTCACACCGAGACGGCACCAACTAGTGTCATATTATTGCAGTTTCTATCTGACCCTTCATAGATTACTTTACGTCGACTCTTTGTGGCTCCCTCAGGAGTTTTACTGCTACCGCGTCATTCATCTATCCGTCAATAAACGGAGCGATCAGCTTTTGTCCAGACTGCGGGAAAGGGGGAAGTATCGGGTGTTTTTTTGTGTCTTACTGCTGTCTGGATTTCGCCGATACGATCCGCCGTTTGTCTCTCCGATAAACAAGTCTCTGCCCTATCGGTCGCAGTTTTTCATTGAACAAGCAGCAGGAAAAGCCTTAACCCCAGTTTCGCTGGAACGTAATCCAACTTAAGTGCTGGCATCTGGCTGATCAATATGGTACGCCATCCTGATCTTGTTCGGGATCGTGTGACGCAATAAACTGACAGTCTGATATTGAGAGCGTTGTTTTTTTCCTTTGTCCGTTTCCAGTTTCGTTTAGCTTCATTTACCCTTAGCTGATTCACAGATTTGCTATTCGCGCATTGTTGAGTAATAAACTAATGATCAGGAGCCGCCTCGTAGTATCGTCCTATTGCAATAAAACTATCTAATATGCTGACCGGTTTAACCGGAGCAGTCCGACGCCTGATCTTCTCATAAGTTCTAAGTATAGTACCCAACAGTAGTTACAACTCAATAGTTGTAAAGTACCTCAAGCAAAAAGGAGAGGATGGATACACACTATGGATCGTTTTGAACGGATTTTAACCGGTAATGATTCTCATAAGGGTCCTAATCTCTACTGTACCATTGCTGCTTTTGGAGCCCACGAAACTTTGGATCCATACCGGTCACGTACATCTTCGAACTTCATTCTTCACCGCTGACTGATGCTTCGTCTTGTTTATGCCGACATGTAATGCTAGTAATTTACCAAGCCTTTATTCATTTACCTGCTGTATCAGCAGTACTACTAAAATGGAATCGAAGTAAAGTAATCTTCGTAAAAGTAAACAAAATAAAATAGTAAAAAAATCTAATAATATTTTATTGTACAACGATAAAATGGTCTGCAGGTATCCAGGCTCAAAAATTGATGAACTAGAGGACCAGTCCAGCACTAAGAAGCCTTTGCGGCAACGAGATGCTTGCGCTGAAATAACTACAAGCTAAAGCCAGGATCAGCTAGACAAAGGTGCATTGGGTGCTACAGGTTAGATGACGGCTTTTGCTTGCTCAAGTCAATGGCTCTTGAAGTAAATCACTGTGGCTTAATTACAAACAGTCATACAATGAATCTCATTTTCGTTTTGTCATAACTAGGTTTTCTACCTGATATAACTAATTAACAGCGTCCGAGCTAAAATCAATGGAAACGCAGCTAAAAATCGCAGCAAGTCTATTAATTGATCTGAATAAATTAAATCTGACCAAATAAAGGTTTTCAAATTGTTTTTATCTCACACGCGACTGTTTTGGACCCAGTTAACGATTTCGAATACGTCTGAATTGAAATAGATTATTTTTGTTGATTTATATCGTAGCTTGAAAGTATTGCTGCCGTTTACCACGCTGCCTTCGGGGCTATAAAAATCTATGGGTCAACCAATAATGCTTGATCTGACGAACCCCACAGCTTTCCCAGGAGACGGAATTGCGGAAGCGGGGTTTCTCCAAGAAGGACACCGCGATTTTAGAAACAAGAACGCAATTGGTGATCCGCAATCAGAGGGCCTTTCGGGCAGCAGTTCTCTTAAATTCAGGAAGTCTGACTGGTTCTACATCAAACTGAAGCGAAAGAAGACGGGTTTCGATGAAGATGTTCATTAAGTTAGCATCGTGTTAATAGACGTACACTATGCATTTCTAAACAGAAATTATTTACCACGCTAGCGCAGGCTTAGGGATAACAATACAACTGATGAACAAATATCGAAGAGCACACAGGGCGTATATTTTTTTCGTAACCTAGGTAGTCTAATACAATTTACGCCGAATGGAAAATAAAAAGTACGTTTGCACCTATCGAATAGGACCAATTCGTAATTTTTTTTTTTTTCGAAACAATATACAAAAAAAATCTATGTAAGAAATTGTACAACTACAGTGAGGCATATGAATTTATTTCATATGGTGTGAATTTCGCGAAGGTTTCGGGTCTCCAATGAGCTGAAGTTCGTTTTTATCTAAAGGCCTATGTCTCTTAGAAGTGTTCTAACGATGGCCACTAGCTTTTCACAGTTAGAGATTTGCCTGTCAAAAGCAATTTCACGTAAAGGTCGTTCTGTTTATTCGTCTTAAGCCTGCAGTAAATTTTTAACGATCATCATTATTTCACAGTTCACATTGGTACAACTCAAATATGAATAGCCCAGTAGTTGGTTTGCTGTACATAGTGGAATTATCTTTTTGTCAAGGATGCTTGATTTGTTTGTTGTTTGGTAATTAAACCTATGCCAAACGTGATATTTTACCACCTTAAGAAAAACCTAAGACTTAGCGGTGAAGAAACGCGCTCATCGCTTACCTCTGGCAATTTCCATCATTCCCTAGTAAATTTCTCACATCGATCCAAAACAGGCCTATTTAGCAGACTACGCAGGTTAACTCATCATATGAGAATAGATCTTCTGGACACGTGTAAATTCATATGTATCTTAATGCGTTTACAATATAATTTTAAGTATACATAAGAATAATATGTTAGTGTATATTTATAATATAATAGGAATTTAATTTGCAGTGCATTTATAATATAATCACCCATAATCTTGGACGTAAGTTTTTTTCCTATGCTAGCTAATATTCAGAGCAAGATAATATGAGAAAGTCATTTGTTTACGCTGTCTTCATGGCGCTCCATAGACGATTTCGTTCGAAGGGAACCCGACCAAATAAAATCACTTATATATTTAATAGATGCGGCTTTTGATGAGCCTCATATCAACGAAATTCGGCTGCTGTTACAAATCATACCTTCCAGGTAGTTACGATGTTTGATCCCAGGGCAGGTGGCAGTGTTTTCAAGGCAAAAACGACTGCATTAGAGAAATTCGGGACATCCCCCCCCCCCCCCCAAAACGCTGCTTTCAAATAGTGGGAGGGAAAAAATGAATGTACAAGACCGCTCTTCAACTTCGGCCAGCGTTAGCCGTTACAGGATAATATTTTCCCTACTGCTATGATAGCGGTGAGAAAATATGCTTATGGACTTTATAACAGCAGGTAAACTACAATTGCAGACATTCATCGTAGAGAAACTAGCAGCGGATGAAAACGATGAAGAGAGATTTCCGTCTATTTCCATCGAGTGTTTTATCTTAATAGTGAAGTTTGATCAAATCGAGCCTATTAGGCTTTTAAGATTATATGATTAGTCATCGCAAGGCCATTAGTTTGCTACGGGTGTCAAACACGCGGGAACGCATCCATCGATGATGATGAACCAGTTCGCAGTAATTCTGCGCCTATTGACGTAACTTGTTAATAATAGCGTCCTTAAGAAAGCTCAACATTCACAAGTTTCGACGGAAGTCAGTGCATTTGAAGATATTGTTGACATCAGAAAACTAAAGCAATTTCCCTGACTCGTTGTTTCTACATTCTGGGGATACCGCTCATGGCGTTTGAGGAGAACACTTCTTTACGCGATGTTGAAAGTACCTTTTAGGCAAACAGTTTACGCATGAGCAGTCAATCGTTTGCTGAGAGAAACGGTTCAAGCACTTACTTACCAGTCCTCACCAAGTTCAACGTAGGCTCGCATCATGTGATTAGCTGACGGCATTGATATCTGAAAACAAGAGCAGGGCACCTATTAATAAAAAGCAAGAGAGAGCAAGATATATTTGAACGAATATTGCTCCTTCTCTTTGTCAGGTTCAGACCGTTCTCGCAAAGAGCCCTGTGATATTAGAAGTTTTAGTAGATAAAGCAGATTTAGCATAAATAATTCGGTCCAACAGAGGTCTAAAAGAAACCAGTCTTCTTCTTCTTCTCAGTTCCCGGGCACGCTCGTAAAAAAACTTGACTCAGTTAAGTTTTTTCCGAGCGTATCCGGGAATTCCTGAAGTCAGCGAAAGGTGTTTGAGCTTTACTGCATTTTGATGATTGTTAGCTTCGATGACGGATCACACTTCGACGTCCCTATGCAGCCTGTCTTTCCTGTTCTATACACCACCGAACCCGTACAGCTTTCAGAGAGCCAAGCGGAGCATACTTTGTGACGTTTTTAGAAAGATGTACATCGCAAATAGCTGCTCTTCGCACTCCGCTGTGGGGATCCACTAGTCGCACAATCCTGCTCTATCGTCCGTGCCCATTTTACGCCGGGCAGAAAGGGAACGCAGCGGAAAAAAGATCCTAGATGATATAATCTGAAGCGTATGGAAAATTGATGTTTAGACGAAATCCATAATACAGTCGACGAGTTCCCACCTCAACCAGTCGATTCTCTCTGTAAACTGATAGTTAGGCCTAACACCATTCGGCTCGTTTTCGTGCATAAAGAGCCAGTTTTGCGTGCCGCTGCTGTTCTTTGCGAGAACAACTACACGCAACTGCGTGAAGGTTAAGTAGGAACAGGCCGTAAGTAAACAAAAAGCAACTTCAGGGCAAGAAGATCAGACGAAACGTTCAAAGAGCCGCGACAAAAAATATGCGAAATTTATATTCGCTAATCCCGCTGGCTTAGATGGATACTGCATAGACCTCTAGTGGGTTCTTCCAATTTCAAGGAGACAGGGAACAAACGTTGCCTGGTAAAGGCCATTATTTTAAACGTAATGGATTACTATGCATATTATTACGCGACCAATGTGCATTATTTAGCGACGGTAAATAAATATTTCAATAGACAGCAGAGTTCATATCCTGCTGTTATTCATGTATAAACATGTATAAGGACATTAAACACACACGAACTTAAGTAAACTTAAGTAAACCTAGTTGTTAATAGACTGAAGACCGCTAGCTTCCTGCATCAATTCGTATGTCAGCTTCCGGAACTAAAAATTGAATTCAGTAATTGTATGGCCTCGAAAGATCTATGAAATTAACGTCAACCTGTTTGCAATTTGATTGAATATTAAATCGATCAAAACACCTACATGGACACGCATAGTTGAATCCAAATGGGTTAAGTGCCGCGCCCATTTGACCATATAACTATACTAAAATTTCCACAAAGTAACTTGAAGCGAACGGGCCTTATACGGTGACAGAGGCATCAAACTGTACACAAATTGTTACGAAGAAATAAATAAAAATCGATAACGGTTCCTTATAAGAGTTTAATTCAAATCTTAGTACTAATAAACAACAGCCGATAGCCTTGTGTGTGCTATTGATGTGCTAGATAAGCTGCGAACAGAGATGAAGAAGCTCAGCCGTTGTTCTTCATGTCCTTAGTTGTTTATACATAAATAACAGCAGAATATAAACTCTGCTGTCTACTGGAATATTAAATCAACTGTCATTAAATAATGCATATTGGTCTATATTACGTTTACAACAATGCTCATTCCCTGTTTACTTGAGATACACTAGAGGCCTACGCAGTATCCATCTGAGCCAGTGGGATTAGCGAATATAAATTTCGTATATTTTTTTTCTCTTCGCGGCTCTTTGAACGTTTCGTCTGGTCTTCTTGTCCTGAAGTTGCTTTTTGTTTACTTACGGCCTGTTCCTACATATGATCACGGTCATTTATCTCTGTAGCTACAGCAACGTACGCGAACAACGTGGAACCTGCGGTTATAATGGGCCAGCATATTTCGATTCAATTTGTAGAAACTTTCGCAGGCGAAAACGCTAAAATACGATTTGTGACCGTAAATGAATGCGTCATTTCCATTACTGTTTATTTTCAGCTCCTAGGTTATAGCATAAGCAGAAAGGTATCGTGTATCCTATTTTTTAATCGTGCCTGCCTCCGCCAAAGGGCCGATTTAGATCTGTGAAGAACACCTGAACAAGCCTTTGAAGAAAACTGACTGGAATTAGTGGTCAACAAAGACGTCGTTTTTCAGCGTGACAATGCTAGACTACATACATTTTTACGTAGCCGGCAAAAATTGAGAAAACTGGCTAGAAATGTCCGTGTGTTCATCGTACATCAGGATCTTGCACCATTAGACTACGATCTGTTTTAGCCTTTGCAGAAGTTCCTTAACGGTGTCAATTTAGCTGCAATGGAAAAAGTTAAAATTTTTTACGCAGAAGTTCTACCATGGTAGAATGACAACGTTACCAGAAATCTAACAAAAGCTCATCAGCCAAACAGTGCTTAGTAATATTAATTTGAGATATAAAAAAAAAAATTTACTTTAATCTAGCCTTAGAAACGGTTACACTTTTTCTACAATTCAATTTTCTACAAATCTTCAACCACAATTAGTGTTACCCGACTTTCTCCTGTCTTCGTCACTCGCCAGCGACTTCGTATTGCCGTATTATTCATCATACTTCGAATATTACCTTTCAGTCCTTTACGGCAATTTTAGTTCCAAGTCTGTTTTGTGCGCTTTGGCGCCTACGACAAAACCATTATTTCTGGATATCGCTTTTGATACTTTGTACTATATATATATATATGTTAATAATCATTGATTTCATTGTGAATGGAACTAGTTAAAAAGTATACCCTCAGCTAACATCTTTTCGAATACTTCGCTATCTTTGTCAGAGGTCGTATTGTCAGAGGATGGCAAAGGAGTTAGCCACACAGAAAATCGGATCATGTATCTATACGCCAGAAGTTGAGTCCCTCGATTAAAAGTTTTTGGTAAAAATATAAAACTTTGTAAGTATGTATGAGTTCGGTTCGTTACTAATGCCTTGTACTTTTCAGTACGACGACTCCTTTACTAAAAACTTAAACTAAAAACTACAAAATCCTCGCGTACAACGTTGTAGAAGATAGACAAGACACTCTTTCCGCAAAGCTACAGATCTAATTGCGATTATAAACAAACGAGAATATATGAAGGCACTATGATTAACACTGTGTACTAATAAGGATACAGTAATGATGCACTCTAATCACCACGGGGCCAATAACGATGCGTAGGAACGGCGGGTAGCAATAAACAGAGATTATAAAATATTCCCCAAGGACTACAACAGATTTAGCGATACACAAGTTACATTTAAACAAACAACCACGTCAGGTTGGCGAGCTTATGGGTTTTAATAGCTCCTTTTCCCATACGATTAGTTTTAACTGGCGCCACCTCTCATTACTTGTCGACTTCTTATGTCACGCCCGCCCGTATAAAGGTTTCTATCCTGAGGAACAAGCACGCCGAAGTATTCGTAACTCACTGGCAACGAAGTTCTTCTCGAATTTTTTAGAAAAGCAAACGTTGGTAGCGCAGATTGTTTCTTCCTATCTAATGTCACGTAAAAATATGTCTATTAGGAACCAGGCATATGCGAATACTATTTACTCTATAGCAATGTACATTACTGCCATGCCTACACATGTCAATAAGGGAATTAACCTATCACTTGAAATGTGTCACGGAATGCTCCTATCTATGTTTCGGTAACTGGGTGCCTTAGTGTTTACGAGGTAGCTTATCTTGGTGGTGTTTTAAGCAGGTGAGAGGCGCGGTGTACGGTCGCACACCTTTCTTCCTTTTGGCCTCCGCCTATTCAGAAAACGAACCTTCGAAAGCTGATTTCCCTTACTACATCAGCCTTCGCAACCCACGCGACCTATTCAGTGCCTCCTGAGAGTGGCAATAGGTTAAAACCTACTCAAATGGCCTGTGGGATAGGCGACTTGCTCTGAGAACCACGCCGAAAACCGGGACCTAGCAGTAAATTGGATGACTTTCTTTGGCTCGCTTAATAAAACTCTAAGCACTAGAGGTGTGGGGCTACAATCCCGGAACTTAGAGGTAGAACCACTTGTCTAAGCCATTAAGGTTTCTTTCTTTTGTTTTTTAGCGCTTCGATAAGTATTAAAATAGCGGTTTATTGTTGACGGATTTTGACTTTTACACTTACGATAGAACTTCACATACGTAAAAAACAATATTTAGGAAAGTTATCGACACAAATAAGTGGACCAGAGAATAGTATCGCTTTCTGTCATTCTCATTCACTTGTTAATGTAGCTAATGTAATGATAAAAAGCCAGCGTTTGAGACACCACGGCGCTGCTAACACCCAGTGGGCATTTATCTACGGCGTAGGCCATGTCGTTGCTGGTTTTCGTCCATGCGGCGGGCCTATATATCTATGAAAATCTTGCGCATCTCTCACATTTTCAGTTAATATTATTCACAATAACGAAGCAAAGCTGACTGCTCAAAAATGCCCCGGCAGTAAGTTGTTTCTGGTTTGTTTGTGCAGAAGCACCACACGCAGATTATAGTTTCTAGCAGAACACTACACAAAAGCTCAAATGAATGTCACGCTAGAGCTCTACAGCATCGCTGTATAACGTCCCCTGCTTGTTTCTCTCATAGCAGCGTCACGTTATGGTGCAGCGGCTTAGGCTCATGACAACAGAAAAGAGAAAAAAAGCGTTTGCTCAGAGTAGTTAAATTGCCGGGAGCAGCAGCTGCAACGGCATTATAAGTGTGTGGGATACGCCCACATCTAATATGACGCCTGGCTCTGTTTTGTTGGCAGAATCTGTACCTATCTCGACGCTAAGACAGATTAACCCTAAGCAACAAGGTTCAACAATATGCGGCCGCCGCGTGACATCATGTCTTCACTTATGTTATTTAAACATGGAATGCGTTGACAGAGCTTACGTGGGCCGTATTCTTGACGTTCTCTCGAGAACACGAGTTGGCAGTTACACATGTAGTGAACCGTACTGTGTACATGCGTTAGTTATGGGGCATAGAAAAGCTGCGTGCCCCTCGTAACAGGTCCGTCTCAACCACAAGCGGCTGATGGTGGAATGCTAATGAAATACGTTCTATGCAGCCGTGATTGAAATCGTTGGGGGTTGACATGGCCGCACGCACAACCCAAAACGAAATCTATCAGTTTAGTGGTAATTTTAAGTCGAACACGTTGATTATTAGACAGGCGGGTAAGGTGCAGTGCGAGTTACACGGCTTCGTGTAACGGCCTTGCTAGCAATGAAAAATTATACAGTAATTGTCGTACAACAATTTTACGAATCTGAGAAGTGTTCTAAACCATTTAGGCGGAAACATATGGTGTCAGATCGCTGAACAATGGGCTATTAAAATTCAGGTACCTATGAGCGATGTCCGAACGATGTCTTCTAGCTACACATACCACGTAGGCCACCATCAGCATTGGGGGGTATACAAGTGCGACGCCTAGCGCGAATTCTGATTAATTCCAGCGCACATCGGCTGGTGAATACATCCGTTATGTCAAATATAGTCTGTAAAATAGTACATCCTTTCCTATTACTTTAGGAAGCAATTAATCTAGCAGAGACTAGAACAGCCTGGTATTGTCTTGAATTCCACGTGCGCGTTAATCATGTATTCATTTGTTCTTCATAAAACTCCTTTTCTTCAAAGCGCAGTACGGCATCCTTTTGTAACACGTGCGTATGGCACCTAATCTTCATCTATTCTACCAATCGCAAGGTCAACTGTATATCGACGGGCATAAGTGCTAACCACCTGTATAGGGGCATTTCCTCATATGCGTTAAGTATTTTGATTGCACCAACATTCGATGGGATGCTGCTGCCTAATTTAGTAAGTGGAACCGTCGCAGCATAGATACCCAGGTCAGAAACCTAAACTTCAACGGAATAATTTGTACGAACAGTAAAGTGACCTCCCCGCCCCCCCTCTGGGGCAGGTAAAACTGCCTACGTAGGCTGAATCTTGAGGAAAATGGATTTGCGCTAAAGGACTTCTCACAGTATATTGATGCCACTCTCGCTGAGTTGAAAGCAGATACGTAGAACACCAATATTTGCATTGTCATTCCAAAAGATATCTCCGTCGTTGACATCATGTGGCCATTATTTCTCATTTTTCATGAAGGAAAATATGATGACTCTTGTCTTGCAGCGAATCTTGAATACGACGTGCATGTGTTCAGCTTCTACCATATGCTTGCGCAATAAACCACAAGTAGGTACTCAGATATTGGCTTCCTACACGAAGTATATCTCTGAACGTACTGATTAGACAAGTCATCGTGTCGGGACTCGGAAGGACCGCTGTTTGAAATTTTTTACAGGTCAGTATATAACTAATTCACCTATGCGGTATAACTGGCTATTTTTATATTCATCTATATACCTATGTTAAAAATTTTGCTAACTAATCAGCTAGCTTATTTACAGCAATCGGTAGCAGGTTTATTTAGCATTTGAATCACTCCTCTAACCCAGCCGTTGTTAATTTGGTTTTAACAACTCTCAGGTCAAATCTCAAACTTCAAGTTTGGATTTACCTTTCAGGAATTAAATTATTCACCTTATCGCTATCAGGATTTTAGTGTCGATAATTTTCCTGACTTTCAAGAATCCCAAGCATTCCTTGGAGAATACTCTACTAAAGTTCTACTTGTTAAGGACGAATGGTGGGGTAGGCGTTGTCAAGTATACTACCAATAGAATGTCTGCTACCTTCATTTTTGCATCAAACCTTAATTCAGTACGCATCACTTACTACCACAATCTGTGGTTATGTAGACTAATCCATCGCTCACTTAGACTGTTGTCGGATTCACAAACGTTCGTTTAGAAATAGCACAGAGAGGGCACAGAATAATTCGATTTATACAGCTTATGCAGACACATTGGAAATTTAAGTTCTTCTTTAGATGAATTTCATTAATTTGGATACAATAGAAGTCGCAGATTTCACCGAGTGTTTGTATCAATTGTACATTGGCTGTAAACAAATTCTAAACTGTAAAAAAAATAATAAAAGCCGTCTTGCGTTCGCATGGGGAGACGAAGTAGATGATTTCATTAAATACTACTGTTATATCGGTTTACTAATTAACAGATTCAAATAAATAATCCTTTCACCAATTATGTCCTTTTCTTTTCTGTTTTTACTTTTTGACCGCGTCGGACAGCATCGACATATCATAACAACTTCAAACGTCAAACAATATTTCCTGTACTCAACAGGGCGGAACGTATTCCAATCCGATGTGTTGGCTGTAAAAAATCGTGGCAAGGACCGAGTGTGTCAAGGAGGCCTGGAGCGTTACAGCTAACCTAAAAATAATCCAATTAGCTTGTCGTGCGTTGCGGAAAACAGATTGAATCGAATGCCTGTTAACTTCTACTAGCTAGAGTCTTAACGGAACATAGAGTGGGGTCTTAACGGAACATAGAGTGGGGTCTGGCTGAACCGTCAGTACCCACCAGATTTCTGCACCACGTTCTTCGACTTTACGAAACCACCACACTGCACGTCGCCCCAAAGTACACGATCGATGCGAAAAGTAACAGGCTTCCTTTCCCCATTTTATTTCCTTGGTCGACCTCCCCTGCTGCGTCACTTCTACTGAAAGCTGTCCAGCGTTTTACTTTTTTCTCTCTTCTACGTCTATATCATTTCAAGCCTCTCCCTTTCCTCTGCCAACTCCGCTACATGCGTTTTCCGACAACGTGCATGTATAATATACCTTGCAAAAACCACGCTTTTATCACGAAGCCCACGTTGCCCGCTTACTCTCTTCAGGAAATATGTTTTCTCCAATCTTTAATATCTGCTTTTTAGCTAATATGCTTCCCACGTCTCGAGTCGGACGGCAGAACAGGAGCGTCTGACTCACGTATCAAGATTTGTGATGTTGTATTAACGACTAGCTTCGCTGAAGAAAACTCTTTTCCGATACAGAGTACCGTCAAATCTATCACCTAACATGTGTACGTCGCAACGCAGTGTCTGATAGAACCCACGAGTATTAGGTGTGGGGGCCGACAAAGAACAATGTAACATTGAGATGTTCTAATTTGGCTTTTTTTTTTTTTTTTTCTAAATTTTAGTCGATGTACGCTCTGGCATGCCTATATGTCACGAACGTGTGTATAGTCATTCGGCAAAATCAACCCGTTCGTCGACTCCTAAAGATTCAAGCGGGAGAAATGCGGCAGAAAATAAAGACAGAACAGGGCAAGATAACGAAATCTATTTCTGTATCTACGACTTAGCGCAAGATATAAGCCTATATACCTTAAAAAACCTTGCTAGCAAAACACTAGCTGACACTCAAGTGACCTTGTTCCACCAGCTAAGCTTGCCGACAGCCGATCAATTCGATCCAGATCAAGGATTCGATCCTTAAATCTGGATCAGACACGACTTGTTTGTCGACATCATGTATTTCCCTAACACTCATCCATAAGGTCAGATAAGCCTTATAGAGGCCAGAGCATAAAAGGGTATCGAAAGGACCTATAGGCTCCGTCCGACAACCTGCTAATGCTGAAACAAGACTGTATTTCACATGAATCGAACTACCGAAGCAAAGGTGATGGATATAACGGAAGCCGGGTAGACGGCGATGTTCTTCAAGTGAGTAGTTCAATTAGATTCCATGATTCGATCTCTCAAGTTTTGTCAATATCGTACCTCTCTTACAAACACTGCCGTATGCCTGAATGGCGTGGCTGAATCTAAATGTTCAGTAATGCCTACCTCTAGTACTATTGAAGAGGCATTGATGAATCGGTATTTGATATACATTAAAAGGCACAGCATGCAGTGTTCGTTAGTATAGCTCCAAATGCCCTCAGAAAGCTTCCTTCTGTTCTAAATAAAATTACTCAACTTATATTCGTGTGAGAGAATCCAACTGCGTAAGGCAAACATTGTTTATATACCAAACCAGATGACCCTTGATAGCCTGTGTCGATGATGTAAAAAATGTGACAGTTGCACGGATACAAGTTTATAACTGCACGATACTTTATCTAACTGTCTTCCTCAATAGATTAAAATCTTGCTCAACAAGTAGAGCATAATTTCTATATATGCAGTAACTTTAAATAGGCACACAAGCTGGCTGTTTCGCCTATGAACCTTATCTTCGCGTAGAAATGCATCAACTTATATTCGTTGTATATAATACTGAAATAAGATGGTAATAGTGTGCTACAATGTATATTTTTAAACTACGCGCTGTCCCTGTGTACCTTATCACCTTGTCAAGGGCACCCATTCTTTACGTTGGGTTATCCACAAACGTTGGGTGAATCCTACATTTTTATCTACTTGATTTGCTTGACTAAGACGCGTAACTTGAATGGCGTTCATGTCATGCACGAGAAGACCTGTTCGCAAATAGAAGGAACCGAGAAAAGAAAAAAGTGTTCTAACAGTGATTCGATGGTGGACCCGATAAGCAATGCAACAATGGACCAGAATCCGACAGACCAGCACTTTCCACGGTATTTATTTTCTTGGAGAGGAAATCCCACTCAGTGTGCTAGAGCGGAAGAGGAGTGCGTGTACAGCTACGACATCTAACCGTGTAACGGAAGTGTCCTTGTTCCACACAATTCTGTCTTATTTACAATCCGTATGAGTGGATCAGTGGTACAAGTAAGCTTTGTGTGAGCTCTGCGATAAGCCAATCAAGCTCTTTCTTACACACTGTACGAAGTTGATGGCTATGTCGGCTGGCCAGAAAGATGTCGCTCGACTAGATGGGTTTTTAGCAAAACGGTTATTTTTTTTTACTTTTCTATTTAATTATGTATTAATGTATTCACTGGGGGATCTGGCTGAAGTTAATTTTTTTTCGGCTAATTTGCGATAACACTAAGCCTACCGATACTCCTTGTATAGTTATTCCTAGCGTACTGAAAACGTTTAAGTTGATCAGTCGTAGCAGGATTGTCGTAAGGTAAGCTCCATACGTGGACAGGGATCCAATACAAAACAGTTAGCGTTCAACCTGCACATTAGTCGTATTTATAGTTTTGGTTTTCGTTGAAGTCTACTTCAAGTCGCAGTGGATTTTAGTGACGGATCCCTATGCCGAGCACCACGGTCTTGCTTTAAAGGATTTGTAAAGTTTATTCTGCCGGTGCATCTGCGTCTGTTCAAGTACTGAATAAAACAGAACCTAATCCGAGGGCAATTGGGTCGAAAAATTTCTACTTATCGAAGGAAGTCAGGCAGCTAGCTCACTGGCCAGACTGTAATCGTTATGGGCAATTCTGCGGCGATCTGATACTAGCTATGGCCACAGCAAGACAAAACCATATCTTAGTATTATGGAGAAAAGACGTTTGTCTCGAAAAGAAAAAAAGAAAGAAAGAAAGAAAGAAAAAAATGTAAATGTCCAAAAAAAAGATTGAAAGCCATACATTTGTCGGCACTTTATCGTGAGTAACTGATCAATGCTCAGGGAGTCTTTCGTTACGCACATCAATAGTCGATGTGAGCCTCGAATAAACTGGCGTGCCAGTACTTAAAAGGCTTGATGTTGGGCAAACATTCTTGTCCCTTCCTAAAATCCTGCCTGGATCCTTAACATCCCATAAGAGTTTACTGACTTAACTGGTGAACCTAATAACACTTGACCTATGTTAATGGAGCCAGAAAGTTATCACTCCATTAAATATGACTACAGCAATATCTATACCATTATGGTGAATTATGTACAAAGAGCATGCGCAATAACTTTAGCTTTGCTTGAGACAGTTGCTGTAAGTTTACTGATTGTATCTGGTTCACGAGCGTTTTCAGCCATTCAAAGTTAACGCATATACTCTTCGTGTATATATATATATATATATATATATATTCTGATGAAAAGACGGAACGGACGCGCTTGTTTTTTAAAGAATAATTGTATGCCTCTTACTGGTAGCTGTTACTACTTACATGTTAAGCGTCGATATATTTTGTATATTCAACACAGCCAACAACACATACATACTGTTGTATTGCGTTTCAGTTTTCACATGGAGACGGGCATATTGACATGATACAAAAAAAAAAAAAAAAGGGGCATAAACTAGGTTGGTTATCGGTGTCATTTTATGGTCGACATTGTTCTGAGATCACTTCCTATAACGGGAGCGCAGAAATAATTTCCTATTTGGTGCTCATTGAAGAAGCCACAGATACGGAAATATTCAATCTAGTTACCTGCTTTCCATGTGTTCTATGCGTGTCTTCTCCGATTCGGAACATTAAAGTACTTCTTTTCGTTGAATCGCCCGCTCTCTGTGCTTCAACTTACCCGAGCCCCCTCCGTCCCCGCTGTATCTTTTGTTTGTTATCTACATCTGCTGACCCACCGCTCCACATATAGTAAGTGCGTACTTTCTTTACTAACCTCTATTTCCTAAGCGGCTGGGCAGGCTCCTCATTGCGTTGACCAGAAAGCCTTTCGGCGAAATCTGCTAGTTCTTTCGAGAAGGCAACAACTATTTACTACAGATCGGAGGTCTAATATCCTAAGCTATAAAGTGCTACTACTATACCTTAACAGATCAGCAATGGTGGCCAGTAGTGGGTAAACAACGCAGCCTGAAAAGTACTGGGATGGGTATTTTTAGCGCTGAAGGCCTTTCGACGATTCCAGTCAGGTCGTGCTAAGCCAAGACTAATGACTGGTCCTGTTGAGAAATAGCAGCACCCCATGCCGAATACCAACCCCCATTTTCATCAAGTCGATCCCACTCAGAGTCCAGGATGAAATTATGCACAGCATACCTCTATGTAAACGGAAGTACTACAAACTGATTTAATTTAGAATTAAATTAGGCTGGAGGTGGCTAAAAGGTATTTGTCCCCAAGTTTTCCTACAATAAAAACAAAAGGAAGTTCAGCTGTGAGTGCTAGGCACACATACTTTATGTGGCAGTTATGCATTTTTATTATAGGCAACGATGTACTTACCGTTCTGAACCAGCGCAGTGAACTAAAAATCTAGTACGGTCATCTGCTTGGATCGTGGAAGCGTAGCAAAGTAGTCAGTAACTAATGTTACCTTCCAATAAAGGTTTTGTCCTTTTAAGCATGTTTCGCTAAAATTAGGACAACAAAAAAGAGAAAAGTAGAAGCAAATGTTTCGCATATACTAAAAGATCGCGTCCCGCGCGAAATGACGTATGTCTACATTTCGTTTCGAACCTAGACTACTTCGTTACCGAAAAATCTTGCTTTTGGTTGGATCACAAATTATAAGATACTCAGTTGTGAATTTAATGACGTTTTCCGCCTTGAAGAACGACGTGTAGTCCTCTATATGGCCATGGTTTTGCCGTAGTATATCATGTACCTCAGTCTACTTCTCTTGTACGGTTTTACTGTTGAAAAAACAGTGCTGAGGAAATATTATTGAAGTAGCCAACGAGTTATCGGCTCTTTCTCTAACAGACTACTATATAATAAGCGGTAAAGACTCGCTAGCGTTTCGTTACACGATGTTTGATTTCCTCTTATATTCTGAACATATCATACATTAGCCACGCTAACTTTAAGGCTAAGCAAGAGTTAGACCTTTTAGTGTTAGGACATACAACTCTTTCAAGCTTATCCTAAATGGCACGGAACACCCTGTATGTCCCGCTCTTTCGGTTTCAGTTAGTCGCATACATTCCACGTACTAAGCTACTCTAAATAGACTATCTCTATTATAAGAGCTGTAGTCCCGACCAGATTCTTCTTCTTTATTCTGAGCGACAGACACAATTCTTTTCAATTGTTTTTAGGAACTTTCCTCGTTCTTATTGAAATTCACATTTTGGAAATATGAAGAAAATATAACTGAAAGTGAGTGACCGAAGCCCGTTTGTCATAGAGTAATATTAACTGGGACTTTTAATATCTGTCGATCACTAGTCGCTAAGGTCTGCTCGAGGTACCGCACAAATTATTTCCTAGAACAAACGCGTCATACGATGACTGATTAGCAGGAGGTAATTGCGTCGACGCTTAGCGAAACACCGAAATATGTAGCTGTTGATTTTCGATTTGTCGTCGCCGATGCCTACGCGATCTATTTACTAATGACCAATCTCTTCAGCCAAGCGTTGAGAAGCTCAGTTTGTCTTCAGTTTGCCCGTAGTGCTCCGTCCGCAGCTCCCTCTATTTTCTTTTCACACTCAATCGAAACGTCAAATTTTTGTAGGAAAAGTATACATTCAACTCCCATAACTATTGAGCTTGTTAGAATATGGTGAAGCGGCTATGTTCTCAAGAGCAACAGATTAGGATTCAGGCGACTCCCCCACAAGAAACACAGATTGAAAATGGCAGTGATTTCATTTGCTTAGGTTGAAAAGAGACTGATTGACAAGGCGTCATTTTTTGTCCGCAATCTAAGTAGACACATGTAGACAGCGTTTCGTTAACAGTACACGAATGCGCAGAACCGATCCGATGGAACAGCTCGGAAAATTTGCTTGCTTGCTAAAGGGGTATATAGCATCTATTCGATAACGCCTAACTAATTACTTATAATCAATTAAATTATTATGGTTAACTAACCCTTAAAAAGTGTTATTATATAACGTATTATCCACACCTGCACATACAAAACTGCTAATTTCATTAACAGTATGTCTATTTAGGTAATATCGGACAAGCCGACCAAACTACTCAGTCTATATTACACAATGGCACCAACATGGATTCATTGACAAAGCGAGGAGAGCTGATCTATTACTCATCAGAAAACAAGCTAGGTCAGATCGACCCCATACACGGTACAGTTTCCATGTCTGATTCGACGGACACCTCTCGGAATTATATTATGTTTTAATTGCGGTATTTTGAAGGGAAAGCATTGTTTCTGGCGCATTTTTCTTGCTTGTTTCACATGCTGCCTACATGAGTTTGACATTGCTGGTAGCCGAACTTGCAATATGACTGTTTCAATTGACAGTTAAACTCTACGAAGCGTTTACGAGCCTAATAGTAGCGTCTTGCCGTACTCATGAATTGCCCGATGCTTGCACCCAGAGTAAATCCTTTCACACGCATTTGGCTTAAGCTACAGTCACTGTCACGGACACAACAATGTGACCCGAAATCAAAAAGCCGCAAATGCTATCTGAGTCAGTGCACATATTGTCAGTAGTACGGATAGTACACAAAGCATGTAAGCTATATAGAGTACAGGTACAGCTCGTTGTGAACAGGAATGTTCCAGGAAACGGATTAGTTGCTTGAAATTTGAAAGAAATCCTTCGTTCAGGAAACAGTTATAATGGAATCTTCAAAGTGGCACTTAGATTTGATAGAAGCGCGTCTCTAAAAGACAAACGGAACGCTCTAATCCTAACAGCGACACCGAGCGACAGTGACGACGGGTGGGCGCTTCCGCCCCCTAGCTTCAAAGCGGACCACGCCAGAAATTCGAATGTAATTAAAGATAAATAACGGCACGAGCTAACAAGTCAGAACATTACAGCAGGCTATTACTCCTTCGTAGACTACTAAAGCACTCAAGCGAGATCATCCGGTAGAGTATAAGATGATATTGAACGACGAAAGCTGACCCTTCGAATGTAATTTAAAAGGACAAATGGACACTCGAACCATTTTTAATCAGGCTTTTACAAATGAGGTTCGCTTATCTATGTTTGTGCCAACAGTTTTTCAATTGCGAAGGCGACTTAGAGCACTATTGAGTAAAACGAAAGTTTTCGCGTAGGGTTCAGTGCCGATCTGTACAAGATACATAATCTGGAAAGTTTGAGGAAATCTCTTCCCCAACGTACTGTGATTCTTACATGTTAAAGATCGTCTCATATTTTTCCAACTGCCAATACCCGCTAGTAAAACTGTTCATGTTTTTAGTATGCATCGTCCGTTATGCGCGGCGGCAACCCTGAATATTGAACGTCATTACCATGATGACTAATTATTATAAGTCGTGTTAAACATAACTTGAGACCGTGGTAGTAAAAAGAAAAGCACGTAGAATTTTTTGGTTCCTCCCGATTTGCTTGGTGATCGTTCATCAGATCTTTTTGTTCCGTTGCCAGATTGACCGTCATATCACGCGCATGCCCTCTGTATCTCTACCCCAGTTACTGCCTTGGCAGATTCTGCGCTAGCCAGAACTGGGAAACGCAACGAAGCACGCATAGTGAGAAATATGCGTACTTAAAAGCAATATAGAGGTTTACTAGTTATAGAAAAAAACAATTCTACTCTAGCCGATCGGGAGCGACTGGGAAATACCGATGCGTCGGTTTCCTCGCCGCTAATACTCATGAAAATGTGATGAAAGCACAAATATGAAATTACAGGACGAATTAAGGACGAAAAGTTTTGACAATCGTCCACTGGTGCTCATGTATATAACTTCATTACCTGCAACATGCATTCGTATATAAGTGTACGTGCTGAAAGCTACCACGAGAAAAACCTTATCGCAAGCTGTTCCAGCCTATTGTATGGTACACCAGCAGACTTCACTGCACCGCGACATCGCGACGTCCTCGATCACGTGTTCGTACAGCTCGTTCAGGCAGAAATCGAATAGGCCCACCACGAAGCAGTAAGAATCGAAACGAAGTAAGCGACGTGTAGCCGACACAGTTGCTTGTCGTGTCGACCAGCATCTTTGCCTACACGTACCTTGCCCTAAGTCATGCTTCCAAGCGAATCTTCGTTTTTTAGATGCCAAACCCACATAGGCTAGCCCAGAGATTTGTTCCTTATAGAAGTTCAAACTCGCGAAGCTAGCTAAAATGGCTTTCAAAGGGGCTTTCCAAAGGAAGCAAAGGAAGGGAATAGCAATACATTGGATGCAATGCATAGGGGAGAAGGCTTTTAAGGAAATGCTTTTGTGCGCGTTTTTTACATTTCACCATCACCAGACACAACTGAGCATGTGATATGATATCGCCTAGTCGCCACTGTTGCCGCTGCACACCTTTTGTATGTCCTACGCGTCCTGTTTCTGGCCTCAGTCTTTCTAGTCTTATTTCGGGTCTGCTTGGGTTGCTCCGCAAGGTCTAAGCGCCTCGATAACATATTACCGAGAAGGCTTAAAACCTCAGCTTATCCCTGTATAATCCCCCCTCCCCCCCTGTGCTTTTCCTTTGTTTGGATTTCACGCGATAGGTACACACATGCCGTTGTCGTAGCAGTGGTCACAAGTATCAGTAAAAAATGTTTAAGTCTAAACGTATAAATGTAGCTAAACATAAATGTTATTACGTAATGTCATTGACGACTAAATACATCTGTTTGTAGGTAAATGTGCTGCGCTGGCAAGAAGTTCTGCTGCAGTGCGGAGTTTCGCAGCATCGCCCCGAGGTGGCCAGCATCGCATTATGTATTGTGACTCAACGTCTAAGAGAGGAACACTAATCGTTGGAGAAATATATTGAAACGGTGCTGAAAATAAATGGCCGACAAACACGGGAATATATGGCAGATTTTGCGTTTAAATTTAAGTCAGGTTTGGTCCTTTGTTGGTCTAGTGAGTTCATGTCTGCGTTCTATTGGTACAGGTCCCCGTATTCTATAATAGTTGCGCTTTAGGTAAAATCCTACGCTCGATTACTTCGATTTCAGAACGATTTTCAAAGAAGTCTTGCAACGATATCCACTTATTTTATTGAAAGCGTCCATTTGGAACTTGATAATAAGTGGAGGATCGCAGATGGCAGGTTGAGCTGAGCAGTTGCCCATCTAAAATATCATAAGATTTGCACTAGACGCGGCTTTCCTTTGAATAAGAAGTTAATTATTTATAACTATAACATCATACTCAGGACATGCACATCTGTTTTTATCAAAGTAAGGCCGAATATCCTAACGGTTGGCTATGAAAGCGTAAATACAATCTTCCATCGCAAGTCTAACCGAACAGATTGCAAAATTTTGTCGCTCTCAAGTTTGAGTCCGCCGATAATCGAGAACCACTGAAGCCCTGCTCGTCGCACAATCTATCAAACTCAAAAAGAAGTGTGGGCTAAAGTACTATCTTGTGCAGCTATGAAGTAAAACGTAATTTGGTCCATCACATAATATTTTCATAAATGCAGAAAAGCAATGTTTTTTGACCTTATTCTTTTGAGGGAAAACCGCCATTCTTATTCTGATATGCTATTTCCCTGCAGAGAATTCCTTCCGTATCCATCAGATATTAATTTTATGATGTCCCGAAATTATTACGGAATCTCTCGTCCGGTGTTCAACGATCTTCAGTAAGGAACTTAACAGTGCACAGTGACTTCCTATGAACTCGCTGATTATTTTTGGATAACGGCATTGACAGAAAAAGTAAACAAGATATGCAGATATTGCTTGGCTCAGATAAAACGATTCTTGTCTGCTGTGAACTTGGCCACAGCGCGCAATGCCTCTTCTAACAATTGTTAACAAAATAATAGAATTTTCTCCCATATACAACTATTGAGCAGAAACTTGCGGCTACTGGCTAGTTCCTAATGCAATCTATTTGAGAACTCGTTTAAATAAAAAAAAAAAAAAAAAAGAGTTACGCTCTTGTACATAAGTGAAAACGGATTAGAGACCCAGAAAAGGTAAATATGTTGCTGGTGCCTCGTTTGTAGCCTCGTTAGTAGTTAACAAAATACAAACTCCTCTACATACAGGCTAAGTACTTTTGTTATATATTATAAAAGTAGAGATTTGCTTGCTGCCATTTGTCGTTGTCACGAACTCGTAATCGCTCGAGTTCCCCCATCGCAAACAGGCAAAATCGACAACAAAGTCACTTGTCGTATTGCCTGGTGCACTGAACTCGCGACGCTTCTAGCTAGAGCTAGAAGCTGCTAAAAAGCTGCAAAATGCGTCATCATTTTTTGAAGATAGCATCAAATGAAGGTTTAGTGATCGGTTTGTGGTGGAAAAGTTCCGTACGTTAGACGAATTAACGAGTCGACTAGTTCTTTCAGTCGTAACAAAACACTCGGCTCCCAATATGCTTCTTGTCTTTGTACAAGTCTGGTAGATAAATAGCACCTTGTCCAGTATTTATCATATGAATATGGGACATATTTCTCATGATTCCATCATATGACTAGGGTATATTATCGCCCAATGTCATAGCATGGATACTTAGATGTAATAAATATGCGCCATATTCGACACGATCCGTATTATATATGATTTGCATATATATTAAACATTTGTATCCCTTGCATATTTTATTGCCTCAGCTGTCAATAGAGAATGCCGACTCCCATAGAGGAATATATGAATATAGCGCATCTAATTCGAATAGGAGCTACCCTCAGAGTGACTGCGACTCCAATAATAACACGAAATTTATATTCAAGCGCTAAAAATAAATCACGCCTAGGTAAGGCATCAGCCGCTTAATTTTTTTTGGTTAGCAGAAAGTAGACTGTAGACAACATGTCTATAAGCTACATATGTTTGCAGGCTCATCAAACGAAACCTAGAAGTTCTAAGGCAGCTGCCGCTAGATTAAAATGCACTCTCTTTAGGTATGATACATCAGACGACGACGTTCTTAGGCCTTATTTTGTATGATATCTCGTACGTACGCTGAAGACGCTGGTCTCGATGTTCGCTTATGCACAGCTCATTGTAGGCAGGGTCGCACAGACAATAGGGCAGGCAAGCGAATCGGGTAGCGGAATTGCACGAAATTTCATGATGCCGATGATCAAAATAGCAGCTCAAGCTGGGCATACGATTCTCTAAAGCGGTGACCGCCACTCGTATTGAACACATCACACTAAAATCAACAGCCTTTGATTTGAACGTGCCCTCGAGCACCAGCCTTGTCCACCAGCAAAAGCGAAATAGTAGAGATAGTGAAAACTGCAACTTATAGTATGATTGATAGCGACATAAAAGCTCTACGTTTTGACAGCTGAACTCTCAGCGGCCGCTTCAGCGCAAGCGAACCACAGGCCGGTAAAGCTTCTAGCTTAACCGTGCACATCTAGCCAATGTGTTCCGTATTATAGTTCATATCAAATAAGCCGGTAGAACCAGCTACGGCGATGCGGAAATAGATTTTATCGTATACCAGGTACACGTATCTTTGATGTCGACATCGGACGTTTACGTCACAGGGGGGCTATTGTTGATGCCGACTGTCTATATAAGCAATATTCATTTCGCTAATTAAACAAACGCTTACATCGTTTACGTTCACGTCGCCATTTAAACAATTTTTCGTCTTGCGCACAACATTTATGTAGAGTTTTGTCAGGGTCAAACATGGACTGTGCCGCCATTTTTAATTTCTGTGTTTTCTTTCTCTGTGGCTAGGCAAGAATAAGGAAAAAAAAATAGCTTGTTGTAGTTTTTCCTGTTAACTATGACTATAGCTTTTAAGCTCTTGGCTGCTTTATAATGTAAGCTCCGTGCGTATAGGTTAGCAAAAATAAACCTTTAATATCCTTCAGCAAGCTTGAACTGTATTTGGGAACGACGATATCGTTAGCAATTTTTAAAATTCATAGGAGTTAGCCTCATTGGTTTCGATAATGCCAGCTGTAGGCTCACGCGAGTGTCACAGAATGGCCATTCTAATCTGACCGGACCCACACCTATTTCTGTTATTAGAGGTGATAGAAGACCCATTAAACATTGCACTCCAAAGTCGGAGCGATGCACATAATCGAAACCCAGGAGCTACTCCTCCTCCCGATTGCTTGTAAAGGGTCCTTTCCATTATGGAATGTTACGAGAAGCTTGCGTCCATTTCGTAGTCGTAACATGCTGGAGCGTTGTAGTTTAACAGAAACTGAATAAAAGCTGCTCTTAGCTATTGAACTTGGCGGTGTTCTTTCGCCTCCCGTTGTGATAATGTTTACACTTACATGAGTTGTCTCAGCCGTTCGTTCTCCCGTTCACCAAAAAGCCGAAGCCCTATTTGAAAGCTATTAAACGACCAGCATATGTCCGTTGCGCCAGTGGGGCTAGAAGCAATTGTAACCCTTTTAGATTATTCTAGCTGTTCCTCTGCGCAAAAGCGTGCAGTTTCTGCAGCGCGACTATTGGTACTTTTCAATGTGATGGAAAGGCCGTACATGTTCATACAAGGAAGTAGAATGTTTTTGCGAATAATAAGCACAAGTAACTATATTTTTGTACCGTGCCAAATAATACGAACATACGACAACCAAAGGAGATGTGCCATAAGACGAGTATTAGGGACAGTACAACACAACGTCTGCTGGTAGCTCGCGTTCTATATAACATATCGGTTACTCTTATTAGGTAAAGGAAAGGTCAATTCTTGTGCTAGATATTGCTGTGTTAACACCTGTGTCTAGCATAGAACAATCCGCCAGTCTCTTGTCGATTGGCCATTTGGCCTTGGTCTGCCTGACGTTTCGTCGCAGGCAACTTATGGCCGCATAGGGGGAAAAAGGGCGTAAGCATGTTGTTATTGATTCCGTTAGGATTCAACTTAACAAACGACAGAGATTTTTGCACTGCATAATAGTAAGACGACTAACTAGTCGATATAGTCCTATATGCGATGGCCGTGACATCTTATTAAGGATTCGTATAACTCGTATGTATAGAATTGGTTCATAGGTGTGTATAGAATTCACTGTAGCTCGAAAAAGCGATAGATGTGCTTAAAATATGATGAACAGTATCTTTCTTCGATACGTAGTTCGCTGCAAAAGGTGAACTGAGTTAAAGAAAATAACTATCTATAATGTCCGGCTGTGATACACGCATCTACTATATACGGCACCATCTTCTGTTTGGGAAGTACAACGGGAATTGTATCTAAATCGAATCATATCACTAGAAGTTAGAGCATGCCAGAAACTTGCACACTTCATTGCCTATAAGATGTGAAGTTATGTGAACCGTAATAAGTAAGCTTGTATGCTTCATTAGAGTTCGCTGATTTTTGTCAGCATTTAATAGAAGCACTCATAACGTACCCTCATTAGTCATGGCGTTGTATCGAACTGTTGAATATGCGGGTCAAACAAAAGGATAACATTTACGACCGCACTCCATCACTGAAATCGAATGTTAAAACTAATTTGTCTTTTAGTAAAATCTTTATGGTAAAATTATTCAGCCGCAATTATCTCACCCGCGTGGTGCGTTATCGAGACCACGGCCTAGGTTAGGTAGGTCATTCGTGATCGTACGAATATACCTTTTAGCTAGGCAGTAATCGAGCGTTATGCCGAGCAGTATTCTATAGAGCGACAGGATAACGTAGAAGATCTAATATATTATTCATATATGACAGTGTATCAATTCAGCGGTGGTAAAGGCATATATGCCGTAAAAGGAAGCCGCACTCAGGCCATAACTTCTTGTAAAGACTTAATGTTGTGCCAAGAAGGAGATGTTTTGCAGAATTTGCTCAATCAACCATAAGAGCCGAAGACGCTAGAAAAGAAAAAGGACAAATGGCGAAACAATGCGGATAGAAGACTAGCTACAAAAATGTCTTGTCTGCTTCAAAGCTGCACATCAAATATCAGTACCTTTCCGTTAACTATATATCGAGAACTATTTTCAATGAAACACTAATAGGTGAGAAGTTTCCTGTAGCAAGACAATGTAGGCAATTTATTAAACCATAAATCATACAAATTTAGCTATAATTACTTGGTTAATTTTTACCTAAATAGATTATACGGCATTTTACGGATGTTTGTATTCTCAGAGAGAATACGCCAACAATGAAAAATACATACATTCGCTATTTGCTGACACTGTTCAGAAAAAAAGGCTAACTTTAACATATACGCATGAAATTAGTTTATTAACCCTAACTTTTTAGACAGAGCTCTGGCTGTTGAGACGTATTTTACGTTTGCATGACGCCCGACATTTATTATGCCTACAGTCTAATAAAGGCCTAAGTAGGCCAATCGATATCGCACCGAGCTGCCAGCTATCGTGTTGTGGGCTAATAATATGACCAGACAGACCAGAAACACGAGTGCGTCTTTTTTTGCGTTTTCTAAGTCCAAGCCTGCTTCTCAGCTATAGATGATGGTTCTATTTACTTCTAATAAGTGATTGACTAGTATAATGTTTAAGTCTGTATTCGGTGGCCATCTGTGTGTGAATCGAGCGCAGTACTCCGTTTTGCCATTAGTTGCTGGCTACTCCTAACCACACCTAGCGCTTCTTATCAATCCCATATTTATTTTCGGGCACATGTATCATATGTGTACTTGGATTCATTGCAATTTTTTGCCTTATCTGTGTCAAAGACTGCCGAAACTCACCGTAACCTCTAATGACGACGACGTAAACAAATAAGTTTTGCTGAAAATTCAGTCTCCAATTATTCGTACGCATTTAACATTTTTTTTTTTTAAATAGTGGTCTGAAAACGTACGCTTATTCATCTATTCGTGATTAAAAGCAAACGTGATATTATATATATTAGACATTTTTATGCACCTCGGTACGTTTGCAGGAACGTAATAATTGGTGGACATGTGATGAAGTCTTACGGTGGCAATGGTGTGACGATTTCCAATAATTGAAAGATTTATTGAAACGCAAGGATTGTCCTTGTCACGAGAGGTACGTGTGTATTATATTGGAAACATAAGAGACACACATGAAAATATTTTGTTTGACCCACTTTCTTCGACCGAACGCCCCAAATAATCTACTGGCTCTTCGATTAAAATCAAACTATCTATGGGAAGTCGCAGAGCAAAGCCTGTAGGGTTTCATGTCAATAGAATGAGAAACGTTATTTTTATTACGAAATCAAACTGGTGTCTTGCCTATGCCAGACTTGCTCGCAAAATCGTATTCACTGTAGCTGTTAGGTTGAAGTATACGTAAGACAGTCTTTAATCTGTACTTGAGCTAGAGTCTCGCATCGTACTCAGTGTCGGTCGTATCGTGTCAGGGTCATAATTGTTTTATTGGCTTCTGGAATTGGGATTGAACGCTTCGATTGCATTCATTGATAATTGAAAAATCCGATTAAGAAAAACGAGGTATATCGAGCTAATCTTAAATGTATAGTTTTGTCACTGTGACATACATTGACACACACTCCCGTTATGCGGTGGCGTATTGTAGTTGCTGCTCCTCATAAAGGCGTGAATTATGCCGAGAGCCCAGTTCGTCGCGCTGAGAACGAACCTCTTAAATCAAAGCTCATCTAAATACCGAGTCACAATAAACAACAACTAAAAGCGAGTGCCTATTTTATTGCTGCTCTATCGGTATGTTCGTTATGATGACGACGATTGTAATGTCTTATCAATATCATGGGCGTAGTACATTGATAGCGCCGCACGCTTTACCCGCCTGAGTTGCAGTTGAGCGTAGGCAACCGCTTACGTATCTCTGATAGCTTGTATTTTTCACGGCCAGTTTATTGTTTCGTGACTGTAGTTCCAAAACAAGGCCACTGCATCCATATCTGGAGGTCTTATCTCTAGCTAATGGCTTTTTCATCGACAAGAAAAGTTTTACTCAACCACAACTGAACGGTAGTGCAGCCGGTAGTGCAAGAACTTACTGAAACTCTGAAATGGGTTAACTACCTGCCCCATCCTATTCAAAAATAGGCCCCAAAGGACATAAAATGTTGACCGATCCTAGCGTCAATACACTACTCTATTGCAAACTAAGAATCGGTAAACGCTTCTCATTATTTCTAATATCTACTGATGGCCGTTCTCAAATATGCAGTATCGCATACATGAACATGTATTAGAAGACCAGCATTTTGCGTAATTGATGTTGCCAATATTAAATCATAGATGCGAAAACTTCAATTTTATGTAGCTCCTGGCAGAATTAAGTAAGATGATATAAATTTTCGACATCCTGTAAATAATTACGTTGCTTATTCGTTTTGTTTACATTCGATTACGTCTGCTGTACGGCAGCTTTGTTGAACCGCATGAACGATGATATCATAAGCAAGTAACGCAAACATTTTTCGAAAGGCAAACTCACTTTGCAACACAGAAAAGTTACCTATCTACCAGCTGGTGGTAGTGGCTGGAGCAGCGGTTGTAGGTGTTTGTTCATAAATTCGCTTGCACCCGGAAAGAGTCCGGCGGGAAAAGGAACCCCTGCACGAAAACCATACGAGAGGCTACGACTAAAATAACGTTCATATGTTGAGTTTTAACAGAGAGAAAACGCTTGCTTGTTAAAACCAGCAGCCGCAACACCGTGTCTTACTAGTGAGCGACATCCGTAGTTCGAGTATTTTGCTTGTGCTATGGCTATAGCTGCAACTTCTTATTCAATCTATACATGAGGAAGTTACGTTCTCGTTCATAAGATTAACTTTTCGAAACGAGGAAAAAGCAATACGATCTGAACGAATGAGGATCACGGCATGCAGAATTGGTATTCGTGTCCCTTTTCATTTCAGCTGTCAGAATTGAGCATCCCTTAGGTGCCTGGAAGGATCCAGCCATGGCGACAGCTACCACTAAGCAGATGCTACTAGTTTTCTTTCCGTCATTAAATGTAGTTTTGTAGAAAGCCCTAAATTACCTGTACGGCAGCATGTAAACAATGACAGCCAACCCTTGAATTTACCCTATGTATCTCCTAAGTATTCGTATTATTTCCTGTTTTGTAGCATGTTTTATGTTTTTACCTCACTGCGTTATTCAGCAGCGTGCGGCTAGACAGAAGCGACAAGAGAAAACGAATCTGAGAGTAAATGACAGTTAAGAGAAGAAAAAACTCTTTTTCTTCATAATGCTGCTGTTAATACATTTACGCTAGTGAAACCATGATAATTATCATGTTTACACCCAAAGCAACAGAACCCAATACAGGTATGCTATAGGATTATGGGATGGCGGACGAAATTCGGAGGGGATTAGAGCCGCGATGACTTGGTTTTTTTTTTCAATTGTGAAAACTATGTTCGTTTGTCTACTTTCCAAACCACCAAAGGAAAAATTACTGATGGCAAAATACGTACTCAGTACTGCTAAGACATCACCTAGTACCCAGCCGTTAGCGGCATTGTGCCCGGCGTGCACGAATAGCAAGATTTTTCGTCCGATCGCGAACGTCACCCAATAGATTAATTATTATGATCACTTTAAACAAGATCCATTGTAGCATCGCCAAAGGCTAGATTACTATATCTGAAAATACTTATTCCAGTGGTTTTGAATGATTCAATAGCTAGGTCATATTTTAGTTACACAAACTTGATCATCTGTTTGGTCTATCCATCAAGCTCCCAAGCAGCCATGCATCTATAATACTAGCATTCAATTGCTGCCTTTTGAGAAGTGTGATAGTGAATCAATGGCGTGTGCCAAGAGATTTCATTAAGCCAAGCAGGCCTAATCGTTGATAAGGGGACGCTGGGGGAGTAATCTCTCCAAAACCAGTAAATTTTCTGTAGAAAACACCAAAGCTTACACGAGTAGCTTGTTACATTCAGTAGATGGTCGTTCCATTATAGTTGAGTTGAATTGGCCTTTCGTAGCAAACAAAAGTGCGCGACAACAATTCACGGTGCGTCGAAGTAGCGTAGAATGATCATGGCGGACATACTCTGCTTGTTAGAGGAAATCCCAAAGCAGGATTTTCTTGAGTTGGCCAACAAGTATGGTCACCTCAACGTGTTCTCGGTCTGGCTAGCCATTGTGATACTCATTATGGTTGGACTCTGGGTGCTGCAACGTCGCTCAGATCAAAAAATCCTCAAGAAATTCGGTATTCCCGGTCCCGAAGTAGATTCGCTTCTATTTGGCCATTATATGACCATTCAGAAGAAACCAATCGAAGCAATACGCGATTGGACTAAGAAATATGGGCCAGTGTTCGGCTTCTATATCGGCGAGAAGCCCGTTATAGCTCTTTCGGACGCTGAAATGGTTCGCGACTTGTTCGTGAAGTTGCCTAATGTTTTCAATGAGAGACCGCCGTTCGCTCTTCAAACTTACCCTGTAACGAGCACTCTACTCTGCCTACCGCACGACCATTGGAAAACAGTTCGTTCAGTGCTAACCCCAGCGTTCAGCGGAGCAAAACTTAAACTGATGATGTGTCTCATGAATGACTCAGCACGTACTACGGTGCAGGTAGCTCACTAGCTAAATTTGTAATTTACCGGTTATCAGATAAGCTATGTGTTGCCACACAAGCCGTGTTTCATCGGGTCGAAAATACAAAAATAACATACACGTTTGCGTAATGCACAATATTTTTCAGGTGATTAAGGAGCGCTCTGCTGAAGCCGCTCCTATCTGCTTTTTCGACATAGGCCAGAAGCTTACCCTAGATGTAATAGCTCGCTGTGCACTAGCAACGAAAATCAATTGTATCATTGATGACAAAGACACGTTGCTAAATCAGGTGCGTAAGTTCCTGTCAAACACGGATACCTATATTTACCACTTGGCCCATGGACTACCTCACCTAACGAAAGTGCTCAAGGCGTTGGCAGAGTAAGTAGTAATGATTCGTTCCCTACCCTCCATGAATATAGATGTTAATCCTGTATAATAATACAGACGCCATTGAAAATAGTATCCGAAACAAAACACATCAAGCATCATAGTATGTCTATTAGCATATATATAAAAATAACAACCGCTTGGTCTCGTTTGTATCAGTTTCACATCGACGCATAAAACAATGTATGGACTAGTCGCGCATATCCATGAAGTGATCAAGTATCGCAAAAAGAACAGATGCAAGGCGGACGACATGTTACAGTTGATGATAGACGCCGCCAGTGAGGATACCCGTATAATCGAGGATCAGGATGTGGCCGCAAATGCCTTTTTCTTTCTCCTTGCTGGCTACGAAACTACTGCAATTACTATTGCTAACGCCTGCTGCCTGATGGCAATACACCCCGAGGAGCAGGAAAAACTGTTCGAAGAGATTAATGAGGTCTGTAGTGGACCTGAAGACGTCACTTACGAACAGGTCCAAAAACTTAAACGAATGGAAGCGTTTCTGCTAGAAACACTGCGAATGTTTCCGCCCGTTATCTCTTTGGTTTCCCGAGTTGGCAACGCTGATGTGCAGGTCGGGGGCTTTCACATTCCCAAGGGCACCCAGGTACAAGCATCTGTTCTTGAGGTACACATGAACCCTAAATACTGGCCAGATCCAGAACGTTTCAACCCTGACCGTTTCGTCGATACCAATGCCGCTACACAGCCTCAGTATTTGCCGTTTGGGATTGGACCAAAAATGTGTATTGGTAGGAGATTCTCACTGATAGAATTGAAAATCACGTTCGTCACGATCCTGCGATCGTTTCGACTCGTCCGCTCTCCACAACTAGCGGAAGTGCCTCATCGGAAAGCGCTCAATATGAGCCTCACTCCTGAAGGTGGAGTGCCATTGCTGGTTGAAACAAGGAACTAAATGACTCAAGTGCGACGAAATCTCTTTGATTCCTATTTGAGCACAACTTATGTATCTTTTCTGTCTATTTTATAACTTTGTATTTATTTACGTATAACGTAAATATAACGACTTATTAAAAAGGAGTTGAGCAAATTATATAGTGAGACGCCTGCAAAAGAGGCTGTGTGAATATTTCTTTAGATTATAAAATGTATTACAACTATTAAAACAAACGTTTCTTAGAGAAAAGCGTATACATGTAGATGTAGCAGCTCAGATGTGTGCCAGGCACGTCACATTAAATCCAGAATTATTTTATAACATATTGAATGTAAAGTCCGATGCACTTTTATGTCCATTATGATGCTAGCCCAAGTTTCTGTTGTTGGCCAACCTTTGCTCCAAAAAAATTAGGTTCGTCGAATGCCTTCGGTAAACAGCATCCATTTTATAATGGAGAGTATTAGTGCCCGTCATATGATGCACAATGCAGCTCGCTGTAGAAGTTCAGCGGTTGGCCAACTTATGACATCGGTACAATAAGTTATTCTTTTCAACGGAAGTCATCTAGCCATATAATGAGGGATGTAACAGCGTTTAAGCACATACACTCTAATATATA